>NC_030418.2:12210421-12467921 GCF_001660625.3 Ictalurus punctatus | reverse complement strand
ATGGAAACCATTTTTTTTTTTTTTATCCTTTCCTTCACTAACGTCTCAGTAGCTCATGTGTCGAGGGGCAGCCCTGTCATCGCCATACAGCCTAGAACATGAAAAGCATCTGACAGCTTGAACTGGTTGACCATGTTCCCTTTGGTAATGAAACTGCTAGCATTATTAGAACTGATCTACACTCCATTAAAATCTGCATCAGGGTTCACTCCAGCCTTACTTTCCAAAATTGGCCTGATTACCCAAAACCTACACAAATAGCACTCAGTACAGTTTCCCCTTTTCCCAAACTCTTCCCTTTTCTCTCTCTTTTAAATTTTTTTTTTATTTATTTAATTTTTTTTTTTTTTTTTTTTTTTTAAAGGCAGCAGTTATTGCGATCATTTCTTCATAAAGGAACATTGATTTGCAGACCTAGACTTCCTCCTGCCTCCACTTTTATCCAGATCGTAAATGTGTGACTTTTACAGTAAAGCAGAATAATGCCGCCTGTTGTGGGTGAGCAGGCTCGTTGAGTGCTCGGCGGCTGGAGTCAGGGCTGTAAACATTACCTATGAATTATGAACTATCAAGATTCCAAACCAATATCTGGAGTATATTTTTTAAGCTTCACAGTGTCAGTAAAATGAGGAGGTGCATAGTGGAAAATACCCATAATTCCTAGTATAAAGTGCAGCCAGGAAAGGCATTGGGAAATGAAAAAGAAATAAAAGAACCAAATTGGACTGCAGAGTAGCACTTATTTAAGAGCATGTGCTAGCAGAGCCTAGGGATGTAATGAAAATGATTTGTCTTCTTAGAGCGTAGAGAACATTACACAAATTTGACTTAATCAAACTAGTGCCGAGATACACCTTTCAGCACAAGCAATATGGCTGGTTTGTTTTTTCCTGAGTGATATATACCCTTAATATTTCCAGCTGTTGACTTAGCAATTACTTCATCAATATGTCATGTTTGGGAAAGTACTGGAAATGTAAGAATTGTTTGAGTTGGATAGAAGAGAATCATTCTGTCTACATTCTGGAAGTTGGATAATTTAGTTTTTTTTTTCTTTTTCTTTTCCATTTAACTATGCTGTGTGTGCATGTGCAAGTCTCTTTGCGTGTATATGCATGCATTTGGGTGGAGTTTGGAGGATATGTGGGGTAAACTGAATGTTTCAGCTGTGTGTAAAGTAATTACAAATCCCCCAAGTCACATGGCAGAAAGTGAAAGAAAGTGTACGTGTGTGTGCGCATATGTGGTTGATCAGAGCAAGTCTGTGCAGGCATTTTGGCCTGGTTTTGGAAGTATAGGTGTGGCGTTAATTGTGCTGAATTGCTTTTTAGTCAGATAGAACAATAAACATGGTAGCGGTTGGACAGTTCAGATCACCCTGTGATGCTATTCTTCAAACCCCTGATTTGACTTGAACTCTCTTGACTTTGCTGAGTGAGGGAGAATGTTTTTTTCTCCTCCTCAGAGTGTGTGTTATTTTAACCTGATGGCTGTTTAGGTTGATTGGTGTCGTCATTTTGTGTTGCAACAGATCCATTTTGGTTAAGTGTGTTATGCTTAGGGGTACTAAAACATACACATATTTATGCTCATATACACATATACACATTTGTACATCCTGTTACATGAACTGTCCCAAAGATATTTAAAGCTCATTCAGATGCGACCATGAAACAAAAAAGACTCACTGTTTTATCAGGACCAAATGAAGTCAACTCTAACTAAAGCTCACTCAACTGATGAAGTGTCAAGAGAAAGATAGGGTGGGAACGTAGCTCTCCACCTTTATAACTATGTAACTTCTTTATTAGTATCATATGTAGCCAACAAAGCGCACAAGAGGACATTGTGTCCTTTGCCCTCGAGGACAGGAGCTCACATCACATCCATCAACTTGAGGGCTGTCAGGACCTTTGGGCCACTGCACCTCCTGCCTCTGTTTGCTATGGGCAAAGTGTTGAGTTAGTCTGAGTGTCAGTTTGAAAAGCCGTGGGTAATAAATTGTGTGTTTGCTTGCGTTATCAGAGTGCTGGAAAACTGGCAAACAAACACCTTGTGGGTGAGTGATTTACCAGGGAAAACTCGTCATTCAGCTCTGATTTAAACACCTCTGGGCCTGTTATAGTCCAACCAGCTGGTCTACTCTGCTGCTGGGAATGATTAAAGGACACAACAGAAATGTAATTAATTGTGTTTTTTTGTGCTAATCAGCAAAAGCATTACCTCCAAGTCATCTCCATTTACAATTACTTACACATGTAACCATTTTGCAGGCCAAAAGCCATCCAAAGCAACTTATGGTATGGTAGAATACAAGTCTACACACATAATCATCTGAAAGTAATTGTCCAATACACCCTTCTATTTGAAGAAAGAGACAGATGTGTATGTGTGTGAGTGTGTGTGTTCAAAGTTCCTTACAGCACTGGTTGAGACCGTGATATTGGATTCTCCCATTGGTGTCATTACCACCACAATGACCTCATTGCACTCCTCCTTGAAATCGCTCTGTCCTTTACTCTCAAGTGAGGGTTGACATAACTCAAAAATTCAAGGAGGACTTATGGGTAATCAGGAACATATAAAAGAGCCCAGGGCTCTGTAGGGTGAATAGAATGAGAGGCCTGCAGCATGTCATGTTCACATCCAGCCTAACACGCACACACACACACACACACACACACACACACACACACACACACACACACACACACACACACACACACACACACACACACACACCTTCAAACACAGATAAACACACAGCTGGGTCATCAGTGGGTCATCGCCAGTTCTCTCAAAATTGTAATTTTCCCCACCCAGAAAAGAGATGTGAAAGAGATATTGTGATTGTGTGGGTTCCAGTCAGATTTTGTTTAGCTCTGTATTATGTTCAGTCATCCTAATACCAGTAAACTCACACTGACTCACTTTCTAAAGAAGAATCAAATACAATCCATATGAAAACTCATTTATAATAACATTATGCCATTAACCTGTATTTGCAACACACACACACACACACACACACACACACACACACACACACACACACACACACACACACACACACACACACACACAATCAGTATTCCATTTTGGTCCTACTGTAAACAAGAAAGTTATTATTTGTGATCAGTCTCTGCCTGCACTCCAGGAGATTTATACAACCATTTAAAAAGAATGAGATATGAGTGACTAAGCCTTAAAAATAGACATTGTGTGTCTGCGTGTGTCTTTCTTAACTCATCTCTGGTCTCTCAGGGTGGCCTGTGGTGAGTGTATGTATTTGAGTGTATTTTGGTCTTTTCAGTGTTTGCGACTAAGGACCCTACAAACAGTTTTGTGGTCTTTCCAGAGAATAGAACAATTTCCTGCAAGGCCGCGGTAAAAGCCCTGGCACAACACACTAGTCTTGCTGTTCTCTTGCTCTGGGAAAAGACACGGAACCTATAACCAGCATCCCAAAACATGAACATGTCTTGACTTCTTTAGACGGATCCTGTAGTCTTTCCTCTTTTGTTTAGGTCTGAAAGAGTAAAGCATACAGGCCCCTGCATTTCAAACATAATGGTTTTGTGACTTACAGGACTATGACTCAGACACATTGTTCTTGCTCTATTCCTAATAATATTATTCAGTTTGTCATGAGTCAGTTGTATGTACATGTGTACTATTTTAAAAATAAAATGTTGTGACACTGTGATATTATCCTGCTTCAGTGGTTTACTGTATTATATTGTATTTATTTGTGTAACAATGCTAAATAGGTCATTTCCAATTCTCTTTCTTGAGGCTGAAAATAATAATAATAATAATAATAATAATAATAATAATAATAATAATAATAAGAAGAAGAAGAAGAAGAAGAAGAAGAAGTAGAATCCATTATGTCTAACTCAGCTATATACAATTATGAAGGAATCCTAGCATCATATTCACTGTAATACCACCCACACCTTCCCCCTTTTTTTGCAGGTTATTATATATATATTTGCATTTATTTATGCATATTATGCATATTTCTCTGGCCCTTGCATTCTTTTCCTTAAAGAATGACATATAACATTTTATCTTCATAAATAATGAAGATACAGTGTGACACATTTTGAAGGAAATACCACAGTTTGAAATCATTTACACTGCTTTACTCTGTCATCCATTCAGAAAAAAATCTGGCAGATGATCAAAGTTCACCTAGTGTCACTTTATGTAATATGTCAAACACAAGAACATGTGTAAACAGGTGTGTTTGACTGTAGGTTTGAGACTGCAATGCTGTGAACAAAACATAGTTGAAGCTGTGAAGAAGGAAGTGATTCATAAAGATTGCTCAACATCTTTTGCTATGCGGCTAATCAACCCTTACTTGCTCCAGGTAGAATTGTAAATCACTGAACCATTCACACACACACACCTGAGGCGCAGTCGTGTGTTATTAGCTGATGCCACACCTCCTGTTTAAAACAAGAGGCAAAAACAGACAGCAACCTGTTGAACAACAAGTTCAGCTTTCACACAGATGCAACCAGTGTGCTCAGTGACTTAAGACAGTGATTACCAGCTCTGGATTTGCTTCAAAGCTCTTTAGAATACACCAGAAATATAATGAATCTGTTTAGGGGCTCCTTTTCAGTATAATAAATTATATTATATTAAATGACCTGAGACAGTTAGTATATGCCACTATTTGTATGATGAATTACAACCAACGATTAATTCAATTTCACTAATATTGTCTTTAATTATGGGGACTTGTTCAGTTAACAGCTATTTGTTGTTCACTGATGGATGTTGAATTTAACCACTACATAAGCATGAGCTAAATATTTAGATTACATAATGGAAAATAGTGTTCCTGTGCACAGCTCTGTTCCTTTTTTAAGTTCTGCCTTCTGGAGCTGTGCATACAAAAACCTCCTTTACTCACACAAACACTGGCTAAATTACACACATATGACAAAGTTCCTAGTTTGGCTGAAAAGAACTGCAGTGAAATACATTCGTTTTAGACGCATGGCTACACTATGTTCTCTGCATTGCGTGACCGTAATTGCTGTGCATGCATGTGTCTAACCTTCTAACTTCTTTGCCTGAAGTTAGCCAGCAAGAAGTTTTCTGATGTCGATCAGTTCATCTGCATGTTCACACACACACACACACACACACACACATAAAAACACCACTCATGAATGTACAACCCTGTCATAAAATACATAATCCTCTGCAGATTATCTCAGAGTAAGTGCTCCAAGCCTTTCATTGGAAACAAGGAGAGCTGTTTTCAGTGCTGCACATTTAAGATATATTTAAAGCTTATTTGACCATTGACTTGATTTAGTGCTTCATCTTGTATCATTAAAAACACTGCATTTTCCTGTTCTACAAATAAAGACACAATAGGCTCTCATTAAAGGGGTTATTTCCAAAAACAGCCAATTGAGAAGAAAAAATAGAATAGAATAAATCAAATGGATGGAAATGAATTAAAAGAAAGAATCCTTTTAATCTATAAAATAAAATTGCTAGTGGGAAAAAAAAACTAATACTGGTAATACTTTTCTAAATTGATGTTTCATAATGGAAACTGGTTTGTTTAGCTCTAGTCTTGTATTTTTTATAGTTCAGTTTGGGCTAGAAATCTATATTTGTGAGGAATGACAGTAACCTAGAGGCCAGCTTGCTTTTAGGAAAATGCTTTATTCAGTATAAATAGTTTGCAGTAGTTACTTAATAAACCTAGATTAACTCGTAAAACAACAACAACTAAGCAATATATAGTTTGCAAGTTGGGATATTCTAGTACATAGGGTTAGACAAATCAGAAGCTGTGCCCCCTGAGGCAAGCAGATTCAACAACCTGAGAAAGAATCCTACTCCTTATTGTCTTTAGCCAAGCAAAATTTTTCATCTGGTATGCATATTTAAGTGTAATGCACTTCACAGTAGAATACCTCAATCTACTTGTTCAAGGGCCCAACAGTGGCAGCTTGGCAGTGCTGGGGCTTGAACCCTGACCTTCCGATCAGTAATTATGATAATTATGTAATGTTACAGTAGTGCATTATTGCACATTTGTTACATATATGTATCACTGTTATGCTGCTTCTTAGTTTTAACTACTTATATCTGGCATTTTTCACATTTTTACTATTCACACTCTATACATTCTATACATTTATATGTTCAACTTGCAAAGTATACAGCAAGTACCACTTGTAAGTAATACAAGTAAGTAATCTGATACACTTTGAGTAATTATCACATTGTGGAAACTATCACAATGTGATACCACTATTAAAATACCAAATATAAACTTTGTGGCAGAAATGACTTACAATAAGTATTTACTGTACTGAAAAATAAAGAGCTCAAATATTATTACTAACTCAAGTCAATCACCTTAGTCATTAAATAGTCATCAGAACAAGGTAACTATGAACAGAACTTATTGTGAGACATTTCACTTGTTTAAATATTAAATTTGATGTTAACAAAACCTTCAGGAAGAAGAATAAGCATGCACAATGTCCGTATTGATCATTCATCACGCTTTTTTCTATGGAAAAAGAGATCCAAGCCTCCTACAGCTAACTCAGCATTGCTCAGCCAGAATGTTTTTTTTTTTTATTATACATTTTTTTAGTTTATAATATTTCAACATGTTGAGAAATATTATGTTTCATAAACTATTTAAACTACTAAACCTAACTGTTTAGAGAAAAAGTAAAGTCTGGTTATAAATAAAGGGTATAGTATTTGACATTTGAGTTATAGAGTGTTTTTGACACAAGTGTTGTACGAGAACGATATATTATTCAATCCTGACCTGTGTGTGGAGACCTATTTAAAGTGTGGGTATGTAAGCTAATAATTGTGTTCCATTAAAACAGACATTAGATCAGTAAAGTCAGGCGCTGTTTGACAGAGACAACATTATTAGTTGGGTAAGTGGAAGTCCATATTCCATAACCACGCACTATTCGTAAAGTGATTTATGAGCTAATATCATGATAGTTCTTTTGGGGAATAAATGAATACTGGAATCAGTGCTGTATGTCTGCTGATATGATTTTTTACTTTCTGCTCTTTCAGCTGGCCCTGACTTCTAAAGTTCAGATTTCCAGTGCAATTTCCTGTCTCTTTGATTCTGAAGCACTCTCAACATTTGGACAAAGAAAGCCTTTGTGATTGACTGATGCTATCTAAAGAGAAAGAACACATATTATATTTTCATAAACAAAGCACATACACAGACAAAACACGCACACCTCTATAAAAACTTTCGTACCGGCAAAAGTAAACTTGCATGTGGAATGCCAGTGAATACCATGAAATTGTGTTGTTTGGGTTATAACCAGTGTAGCATAGTCATAGCTATTACATTTTATACCCCAGCGCTGCTGAATTCTCGAATCAGAAGTTATGAATTATTTTATTTTATTTTTTACTAACAGCATGACTCTGACAGTAGTTCCAGCTATAACTTAAATCACAGGTTTATATTAATGAGTTAATTCGAGTATATTATCATTTTCATAGTAACAGCTCATTCACAGTGAATTGTATGGTGGATGCTCTACATTATCTAACGCTAATAATAAACAGATTTAAAAACACTGTTGTTATTTAACAAAGGAAAATGTATTATCGTTGATATGGTGACTTTATCTGTTAGGAGACTTATTTGACATTTTATGGAAGAAGTCTCAGAATTCGGTCCTTTGTAATCATCAGCAAGTTTTCCATCAGGGGAGAGTGTTTAGTTATAACAGGAATTAACTTATTTTTCACAAATGTTCCAGAACATTTAAAGTAACTACAAACTATTAAAAAGCATGAAGTGTCCATCAATCCATTTTTCACACCGCTTATCCTACCCAGGGTTACAGGGAGCCTGGATCATATCCTAGGGAGCTAGGGGAACAAGGTGGGGGACATCCTGGATGGGGTGCCAACCCATCGCAGGGCACAATCGCACACTACACACAATTTGGAAATGCCAATCAGCCTACAATGCATGTGTTTGGACTGGGTGAGGAAACTGGAGTACCTGGAGGAAACCCCTGAAGTAAGGGGAGAACATGCAAGCTCAGCGCACACAGGATCGGAGGTGGGATTCGACCCCCAACACTGGTGGTGTGAGGCAAACTTGTTAACACTAAGCTAATATGCCCCCCCACAGCATGAAGTGTCATTCATTAATAAATAAAATATTGTGTGATGTAATATAGGAAAAGAATCCATGCTGCTGTGGTGTGATGTTGCATGAGGCCAATGAGGATTATGCAGAAATGCATGTTTTCACTTACTTAAATTGAATACACATTTATTAAGGGATTAGGCATTAGAATGCAGCATCTGCCTCTAAAGAGTTCCAACATTCATCATTATCATCCTCATTATCATCATCAAATCATACCCAGCATAAGCCAACAGGTGACCTGACACAGCTGGAGTCTGGAACATTCCATTCGGCTGAGTGGAGTGATGAGATCAGCACTATCAGCGAGCATCATCGGCTACAGGCCGATGAAATATGTGGACAAGACTTGAACTGAGCTACATTTAGCATTACTAGTTTCACGGAACATCATGAGAAGGCCATCACTGTGGTGGAACAGCCAAGGTTACAGCAGTGTTGTATCCAATATAAGCACTGGGACATGAATTCTGGCTAATGCAATAATATAATACTATAATATTAGGCTGTCTGTTGTCTCTAGGGTTCAGTGAGAATGCAGTTGACTCCATTCTGACTGGCCTGGGAAGGTCAACTCGGCTTATTTTTCAGCTTAAAAATAACTAACAATTTTATAAACCTGATTTAGACTATTTTTTGTGGTCACTTAATAACACTAGCATAATTCATTTCAAAATGACTGTTATTAGTTACTGACAGGAGCCAAACCCATTAGACTCCATGCAGTCAGAGTACGCATGATCAAACTTTGCTTTTCTTCTGTATTTTTCTCTTTTTATTTCTCAGCATCTCCCTTTCTGACCTCTAGCCCTAAGTAAATAGTTTGGATACTGGCTGTCAGTATGTGTGTGTGTGTGTGTGTGTGTGTGTGTGTGTGTGTGTGTGTGTGTGTGTGTGTGTGTGTGTGTGTGTGTGTGTCTCTGTGTGCGTGTGTGTGTGTGTGTGTGTGTGTGTGTTAAAAGAGTGCCTTGTGTCTTTCCTATTGTTTACTCTGAGTGTTCTCTGCTGCTGATGTTTAATGTCACTTAGGCTTTTCTCCTCTCAGACTGACTTTACATAAGCTTTCACACTGCATTTGTGCGTGTGTATAAGCATCAATGCAGGGTTAAAATGTGAGGAAACCCAGGTGTTTCACCCCTTCTTCGCATTAAAAATTTGGCCTGTGGAAACTGCTCAGTGCTCGGATTTTGACCACAAACCATATAGATCAAAATCATACACTGTATAGAAGACTATAAATCATACATACAGTGGGGGAAATAAGTATTGAATGCGGCAACATTTTTTTCAGTAAATATATTTCAAATGAGGCTGTTCACATGAAATTTTCACCAGAATTTTCAACTCAATAAATCCATACATATAAAGAAATCCAAACATTAAAATCCATAAATGAAGTTATGTGTAATAAAGCGGAATGACACAGGAAAAAAGTTAACTGAAATTTATTTAATACTTAGTGGAGAAGCCAGAAGCCTTTGTTTGTAACGACAGCTTCAAGACACTTCCTGTATGAAGAAATTAATGGGATGCAGTATTCAGGTGTGATTTTGGTCAATTCTTCTAAACACATTGTCTTTAAATCTTGTTCAATTGGATTCAAGTCAGGTGATTGACTGGGCCATTCTAACCTTGAATTTTTTCCCCTGAAACCAATTTAGAGTTTCCTTTGCTGTATGCTTTGGATTGTTGTCCTGCTGGATGGTCCACCCACATCTCATCTTCATCATCCTGGTGGATGGCAGCAGATTCTTCTCAAGAGTTTCCCGGTAAAGGACTCCATTCATCATTCTTTCAGTTATATGAAGTCTGCCAGTACCATGCGATGAAAAACAGCCCCACACTATGATGCTTCCACCTCCAAACTTCACTGTTGGTGTAGTGTTTTTAGGGTGATGTGCAGTGCCAATTTTTCTCCAAACATGGTGTGTAGTATAACAGCCAAAAAGTTTAATTCTGCTCTCGTCTGACCAGACTACACTCTCCCAGTATTTCATAGGCTTGTCCAAATGAGTTGTAGCAAACTTTAAACGAGCTTCGACATGCCTTTTCTTTAGTTGTGGAGTCTTGTGGTGTGAGCGTGAGCAGTGGAGAGCATTTTTTGGGCCTATTGTTTTCTCTGTGACGATGGTACCTGTTGCCTCCAAGTGTTTCTGGAGCTCTTTCTGAGTGGTCCTTGGCTCTTGGGCTACTGTTCTGACTATTCTTCTGACTCCCTGGTCAAAAATCTTACAAGGAGCTCCTGTGCGTGGCCTTCTGATGACAGTGTGATGTTGCTTCCACTTGTGGATAATGGCCCTAATGGTGTTTGCTGGAGACTTCAGACGTTTTGAAATATATCTGTATCCGATTCCATCACTATGTTCTGCAACAATAAGGTTGCAAAGGTCTTGGGAGAGCGCTTTGCTTTTACCCATCATGAGATGTTTCTTGTGTGACACCTTGGTAACGAAAAGCCTTTTTATAGACCATCAATTTACTTACCAAGCTGATATTAATTTTCACAGTTAGGAGGTATAATTACGTATGGATTTCAGCTGGTTCCTTGCCTTACCTGCTTTTTCTAAGCGTGTTCAATACTTTTTTCTTGTGTTATTCCACTTAATTACACCTAACCATATTTATAGACTTTAATGACTTCTTGAGTTAATACTGATGTCTGGTGAAAATTTCACGTGAATAGCCTCATTGGAAACATATTCATTGAAAAAAATGTTGACGCATGCAATACTTATTTCCCCACTACATATATTTTCTAAGCACACTCTAGAGGACTGTTTTCATACTCTGAAGCAAATGACTACATGTGATAAAGTATCTGTTAATTGAATTATGCGGCTTTGCAGATTTTATCTCGTTCATCTCATACAGATGATACAGGAGGTTCACATGCTTTTAAATAAAATTAAGAAAGTACTTTTTGGCCAGGGGGTCACTGGTGGAAAAACAAACAGCAACATTTTCTTTATTAGTTTCAGCTATGGAGATGTGGTCATGCTACATCCAAGTTTAAGGGCCTTGAGAGATGGCTGTTTTATTTCCTGTTCTTTTCCAGGAAAAAGAACTAAGCTAAGTGCTTAAGGAGTGGGTGTATAGTATATTGCAATACACAAGAGAAGAGAAAAAAAGGAGAAGGAGAGAGAGAAAACAGACAAGGAAGGAGAAAGCAAGGTGAAAGATATATTTTGGGTAACTGGGGAGTGCATGAGAAAGGAAGTGTGCCTGTAAATATGAACCCCAGTAGGAAAATATACTGTAGTTATAGACCCCTACTTTGTATGGAGCATCTTTAAGGGAAAAAAAAGCGAAGAAAAAAACCAAACCAAGCGGACACGCTATTGAGTAAGCGAAACAGCCCCTACGGTCAGGTCTTTGACCCCTCAGTGCTTGCTGATTTCACAAAGAATTTATTAGCTGATCTACATCTGCAAATCATTTGAGCTGTTGTTTTGAGGCAGGCCTGAGCCAAGCAGCACACATCCCTCTGTCCGGGTCACAAGGCGAGGTCAGAACATTGTTAGGAGGTGCAGAGAGAATTGTGCCTCTGGCAGCAAAGCCATCCTCCCATTTCATGCTTTAAAGCATTTTATGGTCTTCTCCACAGCCGTCTATCAACCTAGTTCATTAACAGTGGAGGCTGCATTGAGGCACATGCTAAGATTTCTGTGACAGACATGCATTCTTGGGAGCTAAAAGAAGCAGTCCAAGCTTGTCTTGTGTTCAGATGCTATGGTTTGGATCCAGAGACTGATTGATATAGTGTAAACACTGCGTTAGTGGAACAGCGCATGCTGATGAAATGATGATGATGATGTTGATGTTGATGATGATTGAATGTGTTTGTATATGCATTTGTTTGCATGGTGTGCATTGGAGCTTGTGTTTTGTTAAAATGTACATAGCATTACATTCAGCTTTACATAATATATGTTTATTTTCTCATCTACAGAAGTGTTTTTTTTTAACATACATGGAAAACAGATCAGATTAGAGTCTAAAGATATCACTACCAGAAACAGGAATGCAAATACATCGTGTAGGTCATATATTTTTTTTCTAATCATGTGCATGATTAGATATTATTAAAGAGAGTTGTCAGCATTTGAGTTCAGTAATGGAACTGAAAAATCATTGGATGTTACGCTTCCTGGTTGCCAGTACAGAAAGCAATGTTGATGCTTTTGGGGGTGGGTCAAGCCAAGCCTTACTTGTGGCTGACACACCTTGAGGTACTGTATGGTGCGATTAAGGGGGTCAGTCAATTTTCTGGTGTGATAGGCAAAAATTAGGATTTATTATCCAGGCCTGGTGGCCTGGGAAAACCAGTCAGATGTTATTGAGGCTAAATTGTGGCCAACAACCAAAAAATTGACCAAATGATGAAATTGGATTTTTCTGCAGATGACATGCCAAACATTTCAACTTTAGAAAACAATTGTTCTAATTTACAGGCTTACTGAAAGTTGGGTTTAACAAACATGTTGTTAAAAACATGTAAATGAAGTAAGTGTTCCCAGACATGTCATGCTTTGATGAAGTTTTTGGATAGCTACGTGGCGTAGTGAAACAGACATGCCTGATAAA
Source organism: Ictalurus punctatus (assembly GCF_001660625.3). Classification (NCBI taxonomy): domain Eukaryota; kingdom Metazoa; phylum Chordata; class Actinopteri; order Siluriformes; family Ictaluridae; genus Ictalurus; species Ictalurus punctatus. The sequence continues at coordinate 12,455,134 of NC_030418.2, read as the reverse complement.
TACAATGTCTAATCAAAATGTACTGATGAGAGCGGAGAAAGTTTTCACATGTTTGAATGATCTAATAAAAAAGGCAAATTTATCCAACAAAACTCACTGGATTATCTGCATTTTCTTCAGCTCTGATGTAAGAGCCAACAGTGAACAGATTAAATGCCTCAAGTGACTTTTACCTCAGGTGAGGAGACAGAGACTGATGTGGATGATGCTGATGATCATTTATAAATGCATTAGTTATGCATTTAACATATACAATTATATATAAATATAATATGTAAATCTTATGTATTGAAGATTAAATAAAATTAAATTAATAAATAGCAGTGTAACTGGAATGGAGTATGTAAATACAATTTTCTTTTTTTCATTTTTTTTATTTTAGAGTTAACCTTAACATGCTATATGGTTACTTTCTGCTTGAGATGTATGTAACAAAGAAACAGCTGGAGTTGTCAGATCCATACATAATACAAAATCAAAATTTGACCATGTGAAGGGTTTTCCCAGGCCACCACACATATAGGTTAGAACTACAGAAAAACCAGACAAGGAAGGAGCAGCAATGATGAACAATACTGTATATTCTAGGGAGAAACTAAAGACCCAGAAAAAGTGTGCATGAGAAAGTTAGCTCTATGAGCATCTATGAGTTCCAACTGAGAAGAGCGTTCCAGGTGTTGGAAATCATACAGGTACTGAAGGGATAATTAAGTGTGTTGTGTGTGGCGCATCGAGTAGTGTGTGGAGTTTCTATGATCCATGCATGGAAACTTTGAGTAACAAATTGACTGAAATGGAATTTTAATTGCACGCTTCATCCTCTGCTGATGTCCTGGAAAAGCACGCTGAAGTGATGCGTTTTGAGAGCGCATTGGTGGTCTGAAGTGGTTGGGTAGTTTTAGGAGTTGTAGTGGTAAAAGAGGCATCAAATTATTTAATTTTTGAAATTGACATTTAAATGATTCGTACAAATAAAACAGTGTGTGTAGATGTCTGTATATTCATGAGAGTGTACAATATAAATACCAGGGGATCCATTTAAAAAAAAACAACAACAACAACCTTTACCATCAAACTGCTTCTGCTTCACAGATATGGGCTCTATGTCCCTGAGTAGGCATGACGACGCTGCAGAGAGCCAAGTGTGGGAGTCTAAAGTCCTGAAAGCATGCTCTCAAAATACAAACAGCTCTTTAGGCTTCTGGATCCCTCAGGGCAAGCCCTTAATCTGTGCCTGTCTGGAGATTAGAGTGACCTTCTAAACGATAAGAGCCTCTCCTGTCTACTATGAAGGCCACGGTTAATGTAAAGGATGGGAGCCAGCACTTTGTGTGTGTGTGTGTGTGTGTGTGTGTGTGTGTGTGTGTGTGTGTGTGTGTGTGTGTGTGTGTTTACTCTGCTGCCTGCGGTCTGGATTAACCAGGATGAGAGTGGGAAGCACAGGTGAGGATCTTCTTCAATCATGGGCCTTTTTCCATGACTTCTCCTGAGAATCCTCACATGTGCACTCACCCCGACACATGCATGCTCACTTAAACCAGAAAGCTCAAATAAGAGCTCACATAAGTACACAAGGGTGCACACATGTTCATTAAATAGAAACAGAAAAGCATACACAAGTGAGTGAGTGAACACACACACACACACACACACACACACACACACACACACACACAGCGAGAGAGAGAGAGAGAGAGAGAGAGAGAGAGAGAGAGAGAGAGAGAGAGAGAGAGAGAGAGAGAGAGTTTCACACAAAGAGGTGCATTGATATAAATTTAGACGCATTTCACAGAGCAGGTGTTATGCGACCTTTCAGTAGTGGCACAGCTCCGTTTTCCAAGTGGACTCTGGTGCTGAAGCCAACAGAAAAAGGAAAAAAAGAAAAGATAAATAAAAAAGTAGTGGGAAAATGCTGCTCATAAAAGTGAAAGAAACAGGGCTCACATCCGTTGGCTTCCTCTGCTCTCAGCCCCAGATGATAGTGCAGCCTGTGCCAGTTTAACCTTAACCTAACGCTGCTGCTCTGCCAAGGAAATCACTGTCAAAACAAGATCCACCACGAAGCAGACAAGCAAGTGTTCCCACACACACACTCACACACACAAACACACACACACACACACACACACACACACACACACACACACACACACACACACACACACACACGCACACACACACACACACACACACACCCTGCACCACAGGTCTTCACAAACTGCGGAGGACAAGCTGCAACATTCTGCCTTGTGCCAAAACTAACCCCACTCTTCCACTATAGAACATGCAGTCAGTCGAGACACTGCTGTTCTTCTTTCACATCTCTGAGGAAAGACCTTGAGTGAGCTCTGGCAAATCCAGCACATGTTCTGACACGAACTTCACCTAAACTACTCGCCCAAGTCACTTGCCCTATGTTTAGCTAGCTTTACAAATGCTGTGTTGAACTGTCTTTAATCACAATTGGCTTCAGCGTCAGACATTGCCCTTTAGAAATCTGGGAAAAGACATGAAACGAGCTGACAGGATTATCAGTCTGAGCAGATAACTGCATAATATCTCAATAAAAAGCTTGCTAGCTTTGTCTTTCAGTCAGTAAGCTGAGGCTTATATAGCTTTGTTGACCAAATGAAAGCACTTTTTAAAAGCTTCCTTGGCACCCATTGACAGATTCATACAATGTAAAATCCAGGCTTTATCCCTTACCATTTCCTTTCAAAACACCCCACAATTTAGGTAGATGTAGACACAAGGGGTGTGAACGTAGTTGTTAATGATTCTGTACATATATACTTTAATAGATGAAATGTTAACTAGAGGTCGCAGAGCTGAAAAGTATGAGAGGAAAAAAAACAGACATCAGGTTTTAAAATTCCTTGTAGAGACGTTAGATAAGCATACTCTATGAGTCATAATGTCTTAACAAGCCTTTTGCTGTGAAATTGGATCCAACCAGAACAGGCCATGTACATTTATGCATACACTCACACAGAATAATAAAAAAAAAGAAATCCAGATTTATTTGGAGATGTGAGGACTTAATAAGCACACATTCATACCTAGGGAGCGCTTGCACCTGACCTTAAATGGGCTATCAACTAGTATAGTAAGTACTCTGTAGGTCATGGTGTCATATAGATATAGAGGATACAGAATACAGATACACTAATATGTGGCATCTTACAACAGGGGTCATTAATTAGGTCTGAGACTTATATTTGGACCAGTGTTTGTGCGGAGTTTCACATGTTCTCCCTTTGCTTGCGTGGGTTTCCTCCTGGTTCACCAGTTTCCTCTAACCACCCAAAAACATGTCAATAGGTGGATTACCACCTAGGTACCCTAAATTGCCTTGTGGTGTAACTACATGTGTGAATGTGTGTGTGCATGGTGCACTGTCATGTGATTTAATAGGTGTGGAAACCCTAGGCTTCCATCCGATAGGATTTTTATTCATAAGGAAGTGATTACATTTTGACGATACCACTGAATCAGCCATAGCAAAATAAGATATGATATGATACGATGTTATTTGGCTTAGTAGTTATTTCTGCTAAAGGGGGCAATACTAGCTTCTGAGGCCAAGGGTGTACTTACTTTTTCCACAGAAGAACATCACATCTACTGATATTCCTGTTGAATAGATGATTGAAAAAGCCATGACCTTGTGGTTTTGTTTAAGTATATCAACTTCATTAATAAGCACTGTTTAAAGATCAAATGTTTGCTTGGCCAAATGGTTGCTTGTGCACTTTGTGGTCCTAAAGGGTCTTTCACACTGAGCGCGATTAAGCGATGCAAATGAACGGCACGTTGATGCGCTTGAATCGAAACAATTGATCCCTATGGAGCTATTCATACCGGGTGCGATCAATTGCGACGTGATAAAGTAAGATTTTTTTCCAACCAATGTGTCGATTTTTCCCCGTCACTGCGATGAAAAGGACCATCCAATAAGATTGAGCTTTAGATCACGTGCCCAGATTCGCTGCACAAAAGGGCCAGATTGGTGGTGCTATAGCACAGAAAGCTGTTTTGAAAACCAGTGTAAATACCAAAAAAATGTATTCTGGAAAAGAGAAGAAAACGGATGTTGCGTTCTTGTTATCATTGGTGTATGAGAACAGAGATAAAAGTCATAGTGAAATCCATTTTCTTTCTATTTCTGTGCTTTAAGTGATTCTTCTTCTCAGTGGTCGAAGACAATAGGACAATCAGCTGAACAATGGGTTGTGCCACCTAGTGGGCAGGCGTAAAATGCATTCTCGGTCAGCGCCACCTATCGTGCAGGAGTGAATTAGCCGAAGGCGATCAAACATTTCGTGTTTGGTGTGAAAGCACCGTTTTTCTGCGATTCGCTTTGCTTTATCACGTTGCGCTCAGTGTGAAAGAGCCTTAAACTGATGACACACACACACACACACACACACACACACACACACACACACACACATGCACTCACAATCAAAAATTGTCTATGTGTATTTATAGATTTCATGAGGTCTTGGTGGTAGAGAGAAATCAATAGTTTACCTTTTGTTTTTACTTTTTTAACAGATTTTACATCATTTTAATTCACCTGGAAAAATGGGTTGGGGAAAGAGAAAATCGACTTGATAATTTGGTGATCTTACAATATACAGGTAACCCATGCTTGGTAGATGAGCACATGGTCCTGGTTTACAGAAACAGGTATATAAATAACAGGAATGCATAAAGATTTTTTTTTTTCAGAATCACTGAAAAAGGGTTTATTGTGTTTGATGTGGGGTCACTCAAAGCGAGAGAGAGAGAGAGAGAGAGAGAGAGAGAGAGAGAGAGAGAGAGAGAGAGAGAGAGAGAGAGAGAGAGAGAGAGAGAGAGAGATCTGTCTCAAATCAACCCGCTTGTTGAGTTTGTTTGTTGAGCCACCCAGTGTCATACCTAAGATTAAATCATGAAGGATGTGGTTGGACATCTAATTTTACAAAAACAAATTCTCTGAAAGGCCATGTTTACAGTAGGCCAAAGTTGGGAAGTTGGCGGGGGGTAGCGAGTAAAGTGGAGGCAAAAAGAAGCTTATTAATTCACCACTATATTTAAACCAGCGTTACATCTGGGAATTACATACTGTGGAATATGGAGTTGTTTATTCACATTTGTGTCTGTGTGCCTGTGTGCAATGTGTTTATCTCGAATGCTATCTCAAGACATTTGTCCGGTCCCCTTGAGGATATTGAATGTATGTTTTTTTTTAAAAATTTTTTTTACAAATCTTTTTCTTTTTTTTAAATATAAAAAATCCAAACAAAAAACCCAATAAACTAAAGGAGCAAAAAGATGACATTTTATGCTACTGAGGTTAAGATTAGGGTTAAGTTTAGATGTAATAATGATGCATATCATTATTTAGCTACAGTAACACACCAATGAAAATATTCTACATAAGGTCAGGATGACATTTTCTTAAAAGGTGCAAGAAACTGATTGAACACTTTTACATATTTTGTCTCCTCTCAGTCCTTCAACTGTATCCCTGCCACTTTGTCTTGCCTTTCCCACTAAATCTTCACATTTTTTTTCTTCTCTCAATAGTATCTCTATGGTCAGCAAGTTGGTTTGTGCATAGTGGCAGTTATTGAGTTAAAAGATTGGCAAACAGCAGAGATAAATATTGACCCAAAGCATTAGCTAGGAGAGAGGCGTACAGAAGTGAAGGCCAGCTTCACTCACTATGTGAGAAGTGTCTGTCTCATAGACTTGGGCTTGACACCTGAGTGCCTGACACCTTGTCATCAGAAAATGAATGTGTGATTCTCTCTCTCTCTCTCTCTCTCTCTCTCTCTCTCTCTCTTTGGATCTTTGTTTAATCTGTAAATAAAAAATGTCTTGAATCACTTGACAAAGATTTGATTGAAAACTGAGGTTTAACTACAGTGGATGCACCCTGGACTGCATACTCCTGAGAAACTAGAATCGCTTACCAACCATTTCTACTTCTTTGAATCAAGGGTGTATGTGTGTGTTTCTTGCATGGCTGCTTATATACGCCCCACTTCTAATGAGTAGTTACCTGATCTTGCTGTCAGTCAACGCTCCCACCCTCTCCTGCCTCCAACCCACCACCTGTCAATCACCTCCCCATGAGGTAAATGTGCTCACTCGAAATGTAGACCACAGCTCAGGAGATAATGACAGGGTGGATCAGGTAGCAGGCAAACACACACACACACACACACACACACACACACGCACGCACACACACACACACACACACACACACACACACACACACACACACACACACAAGCTCACAGATCTTTACCATGTTCTTGTACCCCAAAGCATGCTAGCAATCAATCCACATAAACTCAAAGGAGTGGATTTTCAGACACAAATGAACCCCTGTCAGGTTGAAATGACATGGTTAGTGGTCATTTTCCATTAAAATGCGTTACAGGCTGAGGCTGAATTAGATTAGGACCGTTAGGTACACTTCATCCACTGCGATAATTCAATGCCTTGCTAAAGCACCATGACTTCATGAAGTATTCAGTCTGATTCCTACAGGTTCTCGAGGTCTCCATGTCCTGCTTCTCTCCTACAGTATATGCAGTATAAAAAAGTATTGCTTGATCAATGAAGATTGTGAAGCATCTTTTACTTTCCATTCCTTACTGTCTTATATATTCCCTTTATGTTTTGTTTTACACATACACACATGGACAGGTTTCTACTAGTCAAGAGTGTTTGAGTTCATTGCCAGCCTTTCTCCTATGATTAGTGTCTATACACATACACTCCACCTTCCCCAATCATCAAACTTACTGATTTGCACAATTTCGCCTAATCCCTCCTCTGCCATGGCCGCTCACTTCTCAAATAGCTGTTCCTCTGAGACACAAGAGAAGGAAATGGCATACAAGGCAATTCGAGAATTTTCAAAAGCTGCAAACCATTTCCAGGTTATAAGAACATCCTGAGAGCAGAGCAGAATTTAATTGAGGAAATATTTTTTTTTACTAACATGCAGGCAGAGAACCACAGAATTATACACACATTCACGCGAAGTACGTTGCTTTGGGCATATTATCCTTTCAATGTGGCGATTGTTTCTGTAATGCATTTCACTTGGCTTCACAAGTCTAGCTTTCTCAAAAGTAAACACATTTGAAAAATTCTTTTGAAGAACAACCATTGCCTGAAGGGAATTACCACTTTATTTCCTTTGTTTCCATTTTTTTAATCACTCATAATAACCTGAGGCAAAATTCATCTTTGAAGCAGATTTTTGACTTGGAAGGAAAATAAAGTGGTGAGAAGCCTTGAAGGTAAAAGCACAATAATCATAACATATAGACATATACACATATATATGACTCCGACAGAGATTTTTTCAATAGATGAATGAACTTGAGTAGCTTTTTAAGATGCGGTTCTTGTTTTAATTCTTCAAACAGGGGTTGGTGTGGTGAATTCGAATTCGAGGATAAATCAGAGGTTTATTCTTCCGTAACAAGCAAAATGCTGTGCAAGGGAAAAGAATAAGACAGGCTGTGGAAAGAATAAAACAGGAAGTGATTTGTCTCAAAAAATATTCAGATCTATGTATTTAAATAGTAAATTGGGAAAAAATAAAAAAAGACCAAAAAAACCCCCATCATATTGTACTTGCTTATACTCTATATTGTATTTTTCTTACAGACACATATGTCCACTTTTTTTTTTTTTTTTTAACTTTCTATTGTAATTGTTATCAGATATAATTGTAAGATGGCAAGGATTTTTTTTTGGAGGGGATATTCCTAACCACTGAGTGCTGAGTGTGGTTAAACTAAACACTGCAGGAGTATTACCATCAGTACCCACGGTTTTAGTACTGCATTTATAGTGCAGTTTATAGCACTGCATCATTACAGTGCCAGATGCCTTAATTTCATTCACTATTTAAGCATTATACAGTGGATATATACTATACAGTATAAGTATACTGTATACAGTAAGTATATACGGTATATAAGGAATATATACTTAGTCTCTCTCTCTGTGTGTGTGTGTGTGTGTGTGTGTGTGTGTGTGTGTGTGTGTGTGTGTGTGTGTTTGTGTGTGTGTTTTCATTTGTCATGCGCCCACCTTTATCTGACATACCTGAAGCATAGGCTGGCACAGTAATGAAACCTGGAGGACTGAAGGCAATATTCCTTCAGTGTTAAGTATTAGTTATATTTAAGGGGAAGAACACAAGTTGACACTTTCTAAATGTTCAAACCAGTTGGTTTCAATTTTGACAGTTGAATCATGGCCATCGATGGGTATATGGGTATATATCGTTGCGTATCTTCATGGCAACAGTAATCAGTACATAAACTGAAGCAAGTTAGCTTCTTTCCAAGAAGCAGGATGCTGCCTCTTCCCAGAACATCTGGCAACTCTAGCTTGAGTTATAAGAACTCACAATGTGCCTGGTTATAAAAATAAGGCATGGACTATTAGTTTTGAACTATTTCTACGAATTATTAAAGAATTATGAGACATAAGACAGTTGGATGCTGAGAACATAAAAAGACACAAAACTTTCAGTAGACCAACTGTTAAACACATATGCACAAATACACACACAAATAAATATATAAATACACACACAGTCCAAGCTTGCAGCACCAGCACACTGGCTATGCAATCATGTGTCTCAAAAACTCTGATACAGCTCTCCATTACCCTAATATGAAAATTACAACCATCTGAAACATCTCTTAAGGTTGAACCATAAACGGCTGGCAAGCGTACCACATCATTGCCTCGACTGTTCAGTCCTTTATTCTACCTCCAGATTAGGCACTTCAAGGCTTGCCAAGGAAAACACAACCAGCAGAGCTGATTCGGCCTGTGCACTTGCAAATGTTGCTGTTGCGCTCGTTTGCTTTTTCTTTCCACTTAATCTATTTGTTTTGTTTTTTTCCTCTGTGAATGGAAATTTTGAGGTTGATTGGCTTTGCCTGTTCTGCTCCAACAGTTTGAATGAAAAGTGGGAAAGGGACATGGTTGGGTTATGGAGCTTAGCATACGGAACTGATTACCCATCACCATGCTTAGACGTCCTTGAACAGTCTCCTACCCTTTTACCCTAGCTTCATAGCACAATCGCTACACATATACAAATGCCACACATACATTACATTTTTCCCAAATGCATAGCTATGTGGAAACACACACTCACACATTCACTTTAGTTAGAGGCTTGACCGCTGTCAATGTTTCAGTCCCAGTACTTCCACTTTCTTTTGGATTCCTCACATGCCAGGCCACTGTTCCCCTCCTCAGTGTCAAACATAAAGGCAGTGTTTCTATGCATCTTTCTAGCCAGGGTACTCACATTACCGTGTGCCTTGCTAAATTGTGGAAACAGAACCAAGTCTTGGCTGCTTCAGTACATCTGTGACAAGGTCTTCAATGGCAAAATAACTTGGGCTGACAGTAATTGATTTGTGGCGCAACACACATGTGGCTGGTGCTGTGATTGTAAATGTTGGAATTGTTTTTTAATGGGTCGGCTTTTCAAACAGGCATCATTAAAGTTCATGTTTTGTTTTTGCTCAGAAGAAGGCAGCCATGGAAACGACTGTATTACTCTACACATGAGAAGGGAATCATGCTATATTTGTTCTGCCATAAACATTAAAGCATTTTTATCACACTTAATCTACTTTCCATTTGTTAGCACATGTTCTCAATGAAGGTTGTCAGAAGATTTATTTATTTTTATTTTATCTGCATGCATTTTTGGTTGGCTTGCTATGTCCAGAAAATCTCTTTGCTGTCTAGATTAGGCCGTGTAAAAGTTTTTTTTTTTTTTTTACAGAACAGTGACTGACCCTCACACATGGCCTTATTTTCTCTGCAGCATCTGAGCCTCTCCTCCTGTCCAAACACACTGGTTCTCCCTCTGGGACAACTGCTTACTCTCAACAGATGTGGGAATGTTGTTCAGCATTTCATCTCTGAATAAAGTAATTACATGCATTAATTATGAATATATAAGTGTCTCACATAGATCATGCCACCCTACTCTGGGATGCTAGTTTTGTTTTACTTCCAAGTTTTAATCACAGTTTCCTGTCTGACTGTTCATTAAAAGCAATTTACACTCACCAAAACTTTATTAAGAACACATGTACACTTACAGTACTCATTCATGCATTTATCTAATCAGCCAATCATGTGGAAGCAGTACAATGCAAAATCTTATGCAGATACAGGCCAGCAGCTTCAGGTAATGTTCACATCTCAGTGATTTTAACCATGGCATGATTGTTGGTGCTAGATGGGCTGGTTTGAGTATTTCTATAACTAGGATCTCTTGAGATTTCCTGAGAGTCTGTAGAGCTTACTCAGAGTGGTGCAATAAAGTAAAAAACATCCAGTGAGCAGCAGTTCTACGGATGGAAATGCCTTGTTCATGAGATGAGAATGGCCAGACTGATTGTAGCTGACAGAAAGGCTACAGTAACTCAGATAACCACTCTGTACAACTGTGATCAACAGAAAAGTATCTCAGGATGCACATTGAACCTTGAGGAGGATGGGCTACAATAGCAGAAGACCACTTCGGGCTCTACTTCTGTCAGCCAAGATCAGAAAGCTGAGGCTGCAGTGGCTACAGGCACACCAAAAATGGACAGAAAAAACCTTATCTGTTGAATCTCAATTTCTGCTGAGGCACACAGATGGTAAGGTCATAATTTGGTGCCAACAGCATGAATCCATGGACAACCTGCCTTGTGTCAACAGTCCAGGCTGGTTGAGATGGTGTAATAGGGTGGGGAATGTTTTCTTGGTACACCTTGGGCCAGTTAATACCAATCAATCTTGAATGCCACAGACTATTTGAGTATTGTTCCTGATCATGTGCATTCCTTCATGGCCACAATTTACCCATCTTCTAATACCTACTTCCAGCATGATAATGCACCATGTCACAAAGAAAAAGCTGTCTCAAACTGGTTTCATGATTGTGACAATGAGTTCAGTGTTCTTCAGTGGCCTTCCCAGTCACCGGATTGGAATTCAAAACCTTAATAGAACACCTTTGGGATGTGGTACAACGGGAGATTCACAGCATGAAAGTACACACCTTATGGAATCTACATGCTACAAAGAATTGCCTCTGTTTTGAGAGCAAAGGGAGGCCCTACCCAGTATTAGTTTAGTGTTCCTAATTAAGTGTTCTGTGAGTGTATGTAATATTTACATAGTGCAAAGGAAGTTACTAAAATACCATTTAAACCAAAGTGTTTATTTGATCAAAGACCATAGTGTGTGTGTGTGTGTGTGTGTGTGTGTGTGTGTGTGTGTGTGTGTGTGTGTGTGTGTGTGTGTGTGTGTGTGTGTATGTGTGTGGGTGTGTGCGTACCAATATTATCCCATTGATGTGGAATAAAACTGATAATGGGAACTCCAAACAATCATCCAACTGGGAATTTCCACTGTAGATCTCTAACACCAGTGGGAAAGCAAAAGCTGTGTTGGACTCAGGTGAGTGTCATATAAATAGATTTAGCATGAGGGCATATGAAAATAGCAGTCCAGAAAACATTGACTCTTATTTTCCTCGAGCATTAGTAGTTTTGTGGGCAGTGCTTTATATGATTTAAAGACATTCAGGGGTCATTTTACCTCAGGCTTTATTTACATTCAACATTTTATTGTAAACCACTCTGTGGCTTTTAAGGTTGTGTGAATGCCCTGATTGCCTTAGATTATTTCTCAGCTTGTTGTGTTTTTGCTGGCAATGTTTGGAGTTTATAATGCATAGAATAGAACCATTAAAGTGTAGCTCCTTCATTTTCTTGTGGAACAATATGGATTAATTAACTACTGTTGAAATTATAACCAGCAATATTATATATACAATCCATCTGAAACATCTTTATTTTTTTCAGTATTCTTTATAGATGATATTTTGTTCTACATATTTTTATATTACAAATGTATTTTGATTCTGTTTGTGGTTAGTCTTAATCAGATCAGTCACACATATTTATTACCAGGGTCACAACCCGGCCTGGGCATTCAGGGCTGTAGCCCCGAAGATTTTTTTCTTTAGTCCCGAATAACAGACAGGTTTACAGGCAAATACTTGGAAATACTCATGTCTTATTGGTTTACAGGTCTCAATTCTGCCATACACTAGCTCACAGTCAGTGTGAGGAAAAATAGATATACGTTGATTTTATTTTTTTTTAAACAAGTAAATGGGTTGAAACTGAAATACTAACATCCCCTCATGCTGAGCAGGAAAACAAGGTGTGTAAATGTCTATATGAGTTTGTAAATATGCATAAGTTCAGATAAATGATATGAGCAGAGCATATTGAAGGCTAATGTACTTTGCATAGCACTGGAGCAGCTAAACCCATACAGTGAAAGCTTAGTTGTGCCTCCCCTTGTCTAGCAACATCAAACTAGCCTAATATCATGTTAGATAGCCAAAATGTTTGACATTTTATTGGTTTGGTAGTCCTGGTGATAACAGGCATGGCAAGTTTTATGATAAATCCATCTTTTTGTCCAGTTTTCACATTTTTAAGCAATTAGCCCTTGTAAGCAAGAAAAAATGCATGCAAACAGTCTATTTAGAAGTACTTTTTAAAAAGTTTTATTGATGGAGAAGATTAACAGTTAACAATGATTAACAGTTCAGCTATTTATAGCCCCTATTTTTAGACATTTATACTGAAAACATTTTATTCTGTGGGGGACACGGTGGCTTATTGGTTAGCATGTTCGCCTCACACCTCCAGGGTTGAGGATTCGAGTTTGCATGTTCTCCCTGTGCTTCAGGGGTTTCTTCCAGGTACTCAGGTTTCCTCCCCAGTCCAAAGACATGCAGTGTAGGTTGATTGGCAAGTCCTGAATGTGTGTGAATGTGTGTGTGTGTGTGATTGTGCCCTGTGATGGATTGGCCAGGGTGTCCCCCACCTTGTTCAGGGTGTCCCCCACCTTGTGCCCCATGCTCCCTTGGATAGGTTCCAGGTTCCCTGCGACCCAGTAAGGATAAGACGTAGAGAAAATGAATGGAGGGACATTTTATTCTATGTTAGTGAAGTGCTTCAGGCTATTAACATTTAACATTAGTACAGTCTAACTGTTTAAAAGGTCTTTGGATGAAAAAATGTGCCAAATAATAGGCCGTCCTTTGACTGTAAGTGTGTGTACTAATGAGGCTTCTTTGAGGAAGCTGGATGAAAATGATGTATTCAGCAGGTTTGGCTTGTTCCTGTATTTTATACCTCACCTAGCCCTCCAAGCAGGTGTGTACACACCCAGATTCTGCCTTTACATGATTAAGTAGCTAATCAAGGTAAACATGTTTGCACTGGCAAAACATGTTTCAGCATCCTGCTTGTATTGGTCTTCAAGCAAAAAAGAAGAAATGATATAACACCACCACAGAAAAGGAATACAAAAGATATCATGTGGAGGACTTTTCATGTTTCAAGAAACGAGGGACATTTATGTTCAACTGGTCCTCATTTCTCTTTCTCACACTCTACTTGCTCATATTTTGGCCAATCAGACAAAGCTCTCTTGTAGTCAAGAGGGAAAAACATAGGCTAATCCTTCTTGATTGTGGGATGGGCTTTTCCTACAACCCCTGGGTCATCAGAGGGCCAATTCACTCTCGTTTTCTTTCTCCTTCTCCTTCCTCATGAACATGGTTTAGTATTGGTACTCAGAAATGAGTTCAAATTCAGTGGACACAACAAAAGATTAATTGATGGAGGGTCTTTGATCAGGAGCGGCAACTATAGTTGAAAAATTCATGCCAATGAACAGCGATCAAAAAGGGTACAATGACAAGAGGTAGGGGTCAAACAGGTCCAGCAGTAAATCTGTATTCCACACACTCAGAAGAGAGTGTAGTTATGCCCTCCTGGGCAGTAATCAGGAAAATAGGACACAGGATTAAATGAACTTGAACAAGGATTAATAGGGAACAAGAAGGGAGAAAAAAAACAAAGGTTGCAGTTGCCTGACTGGGTTGGAGCTGTGCTTTGAGGCACCAAATTTAGCCACAGCATGTATCCTGAATGTGTCCCAGTGCATTCAGGATGGAAATTGTTCAATTGAGTGTACTTTTAGAAAATAGTTTTTATACCATTGGGATATACACTAGCAGGGAACATTTGGACACACCTTTTCACATAAGGTTTTTCTTCATTTTTCAGTATTTTCTACCACTTTAGAATAATAATAAACACATTAACACTATGAAATAACACATTTGGGATTATTGGAGTCAGATATTTGTGTAATGAATTGATACACATATTTAACCTTCTTGTGCTCTAATTTCTATTACTGGTTTTAGGTTGAACATATTGTTATACATATCAAAATGATTCTGCATTTTAAGTTGTTCACGTCAAATTTCTAGATGCTTTTTCCAAGGATCAAAATGAAAATGACTTGATTGGGAGTTTACTTTTACGCAAATAAGCAAATACTATATGCAGGGAACAAATTTCTTTTAGGAGCAAATTTCAACCAAAAGTTATTCATTTTCTATAAGACAAAGAAAAATATATATTCAGTCTAGTGTGTCAAAACTGGTAGGACCTGGTAGTGTATTTATAACTGTTCAGTTACGTGAGTGTGTATTGCTCCTGTTCTGCTGTGAGGCAGACAGGATGTTCCCAGGCTGTAGCAACAGGCAGCTGGAGGCTGGAGAGATGCCAAGTCAAACCTGTTACCACTAGACAGAAGGCAGCCAAGCTGCACTGGAAAACACTCATGTCTGTACTTCCTAAGAGAGAGAGAGAGAGAGAGAGAGAGAGAGAGAGAGAGAGAGAGAGAGAGAGAGAAAGCACCAGATAAGTATACTGATGATAGAGGACAAAAACAGACAGATCCTCTCACATCAGACAACAGCTCCATGGAGGAGGGTAAGCCTGGGAGAGTGACCGAGAAATAGGAGAAAGCATTTCCTTCATGTCGACAGGCTGCCAAGCTTCTTTCATTCTCTTGGCCCTTATCCCTCCTTCCTCCCCCTCTCCTCCTCCACATCTCAGAGTGGGAGTGAGGGACACAGACCCCATATGGAAGCCATTAACCCAGGCATCTGAGACTCATCATGTCGGGGAATGTTTACCGAGATGTGTGCTGTGATGTCAGAGAGCGGCTGTGGAGCACAGGCTGCAAAGTGCTGTGTCAGGATGGGGGAGGGGGGAGGGGGGTAGAATGGGGTAGTAGGAATTAGGGAGGGGGACAACAAAATGCTGAGCCTCCAGTTTTTTCACCACACCATAAATTACCGCAATCCCTGATGGAAAACATTCACGCAAAGCCAGGCCGCAGGACCTACAAATGCTCTCGAAATACTGTGTGCAGTTATACATGTTTTTCCAATTAAAATCCGACAGTAACACCACCATTGAAGTTCCACCCAAAGACATGAGCCCTAGAGCAGATGCTATGAGATTGATGCTGGTTTTGTTATAAATTCTTGAATTATGCCTTAATGGACTTGTCAGTTACAAAAAATAGACCCAGCCTATTGAATAACAACAGCGGAAGATCCCCACCCCCATATTACCTTATCATGGCATACAATTTTCATCTCAATGCTCCAGCAGCCTGTATGCACAGACCTGCAAGTACCAGGGCCTTGCTTTATGAGGCTTGATAGCATCAGCCCCAGCATGGCCCTCATAGCCTGTGTCCAACACACCTAAATATAAACTGTTCCCAAAGCACCAGCTAACAAAGGACACACCACCATCAGGAAAAAGGAGGGATCTGACTCTCTTAGTGGCTCTGCAACAACAGGAAACACATGTATGTAGCAGGGTGACAGAGACGTGAACCCAGAGACCGAACCCAATGGGGCAGGTCAAAGTGGAGCTACGGAATGGACATCACTTCCCCTTCCTGTAGCAGTGTGGCTGGAACTGACCACAGGAAAACCATGGGGCAGGAGGGATGCAGCAGAGGAAAAGGTGCAGGGAGTATTGACCAGGTGAAGGGAAGCAGACAGGTTTATCTCCCACAGTATAACATCCTATCTGAGCTCAGGATGGGAACTGTGGGGATGTTGCCATGGACATAGTGAAAAGGAAGGTCCCACAACATGACCTGTGGCATTGCCATTATCAGTCTAACTATTAGTGTGGGGTGGAACAGATTTATACTGTATTTTTAAAGGTCACTGTATATTGTGCTTCCTCATTTGTGTGTCTTTTGCAGGAGTCAGGGATGAATGAGTGAGGTATTCATTTCAATGACCTATTATTATTAGTTGTATGGCCTTGTACTTCTTGTAATCTTCTGAGTCACCTAGAAGATTAGGATCCATATATTTTTCCCCCAATATTTAATTTTTTTTTTTTTTTTTTTTAACGTTATATTCACACTTTACTCTAGAAAGGCTTATTGTGTCAGTTTGTGTAGACCTTAGCTGCTGTAACTCATAAGTCTACCTTAAGCCCTGTCAACATTAATGGAATAAACCAGGTAGCTGAAAACCAAACTTTAGCTGTCGGCATGCCATAGATAGAGTCACTTTCCATTTTGGGCCAAAATTCAGAGTTCTCACTGGAGTATTTTACTATGAAATTGAATTAAATAATGTTTATATTTTATACATGTGTATTCTTAGAATCATATGGAAAGAA
This sequence comes from Ictalurus punctatus, assembly GCF_001660625.3. NCBI lineage: Eukaryota > Metazoa > Chordata > Actinopteri > Siluriformes > Ictaluridae > Ictalurus > Ictalurus punctatus. Next base: position 12,438,482 of record NC_030418.2, on the reverse strand, counting down.
GTGTCATGTGTGTTTTTTCTTGAACACCTCTGTACTTCCAAGTCAACCTCCAAACAAAGATGAACAACAGCACAGTTCTGCCATAATAGAAGGCCTGAACCTGAATGTGTGTGAACAATCTATCAGGCCTGTGTGTTATTGAGTTCTGCCAGTGGAAGCATTAAGTGTTTTGAGAACTTCAATGGCCCTAAACATCAAAACTCTTTGTATGATGGCCAGAAATGGCACTACTCCTTTGCCTTGCTCAGTCATAAATATGACATAAAGAGACAGAAGGGGTTTAGTCTGTTTCCCTACTGAGTTTTGAAAAAGATAATCTCCTGCCTATTCTGAACACTAAACACCCTGCCAAAGTCAATGTTTTTGCAGAACAGTAGATGAAAGTCGTCCAGAGGGTTAGAGGGAAGTCGCCATGCTTCCTGACCTATAAAAGGGGAAAAAACAACACACAATCACCTAGGTAGGGGTTAGTGAACAAAAATTTTGTCTACGTTTACCTCAGACATCAATAGCAGTGCCGATAATATTATGCGTCAGGCAAGCATGTCTGCTTCCCTACCTGCTTGTTGCGGGCAAGCAGTATGCTGACATGCAGAGGACTAACTTTATGTACAATGTTTTGTCACGTAGGACTTGTTGGAACTTGAACGTAATCAGTGTTGGCCAAAAACAACACACAGTGGAAGGCAGTGGGTGAGGCTTGTTAGTCACATGCCTGCAGGTGTGATGGGAGATTAAGTATGCTACTCCTAACTTTCAGAACCACTTCAGGGACTTTCTAGCCACAATGATTGATTTAAGATCTGCATTCAATATAGCGAAATCATTATTCAAAATGTAACTGGACTGAGGTTATTGACTTTGGAAGTATAATGAAGGCTCTAAAAAAAGCTGTAATGTTACATTGTACAGAAACACCAGAAGTTGTTCTTGCATTGCCTTGTAAATTGGGAAAAATGGCCTCGCTCACTCCATGTGAAGTCAAACCAGGGAGACTAAATGTAGCTGCACTGTTAGACATTACAGAAAGAATTGATGCAAATGTTAGACAAATTTATTATGTTTCTTGTCTTCTCTAAAACTAGTTTTCTTTCAATCCCCCCAGCTGTTGTCTCCTTGGATGGGTTTCCAGTACTGCGTTATTCTGAGAGCAGTGAAAATAAACACATGCCTTGGGAATCAACATGCATCCAAGAGCAATTAATCTGTGTAGCAATCTCACCGTTATATAAGACCACTTGCTTGTGGAATTCACATGACCGTTTATTTTACTTGATTGCCTCAGATGTGTTTTAGTTGCACAGGCTTCATTAACCAGGATAGTGAGGTTTAACTGGCTACCTGTATGCCCATACGGGAACAACACTATGTTACTATTTGGCTTCTAGTTATGGATCTCTAGTGTTGGATCATGTCATGGGTATGTGACTTAAGTGAATGATTGTGCCATCTCATGAAACTCAGACCTATTTCTCGTTTCAAAAACAAAAGTTAAAATCTTTCCACTCTTTAAACTCTCTTAAAATTAGGTTGGATAAGTCCACGCTACGTCAGTGTAATAACCATTCCTTGAATCCACATACAGGAGGTATGGTCAGATTTTTTTTGCCCCAGTTTAAACAGTAAAATCAGAATATTATTCCCATGTCTGATGTGCATCTAATGTTTAACTAAACAACAAACACTTAAAAAAACAACAAAAGAGATCTTTACTATTCCAGTTTGGATCTCATTCAGATACTGACATGGGCATTTCACATGGGCAAAGACCATATCTCCACAGCTAAATCTGATCAGATAAAGAACAAAAACAAATTTGAACGGACCATTTTACTCCACTGAAACCTGATCTGTTTCCTGGTCTGATGGGAATCAAATCTTGAATAACTGACAGATATCTGGTTTTGGAACTTGTTGCCCTGCTGTTTCAAATAACGCTATAATTACAGTGCGCAAAAAGCTCTGTTTTTGCACAGGTTTTTTTGTTGCTCTGTGAAGTGAGTAAACTAGACTGTGGATAGTATAGGCTATAAACTGCAGCATGCTGTGTGACATTGCATTTGTCAATTATGAGTTGACCTTTAAACATAACAACATAACTTGAGCCAAGGTACACAGCCATGAACATATTTTTAATGTCATTTCAAAGCAGAGATAGATACCAAGATAATTTTCAGAAAAAGAGAAGAAAAATTGACTCTAGTGTTTATAACCAAGACACAAGACTGAAACAAAAGCTGATAAGAGAGGGAGAGAGAGAGAGGGAGAGAGAGAGAGAGAGAGAGAGAGAGAGACAGAGACAGAGACAGAGACAGAGAGAGAGACCCTGCTGCTCCCTAGGAGTCTTGGCTAAGAAATCCTGTCCAACATACCTTTGAACACAACAGCTGGACCACTTAGCTTGGGCCACATCCGGATTCCTGCACGATTAGCACGCCTGTGTTCCCAGTGCATCTTTCAGGGTGTTTATAATGACATCAGGGGCTAAGCAATAATACATGTCAGCATGAAAAAGTCATAACTACATTAGCAATGTGTGTAATTAAGGACACTTTATCATCTAATTCCTATGAGATCTTCTTTGTCTCGATTCAGTTCCTGTATACCTCTACCCGTGGCTGTCTTAGTCCCTGTTTTCACTTCTCCACACACTGTCTAGGTCTTAGCTGGGGAACAAGTTAATGCTTTGGTCCTTAGTCCTAGAGGTCAGCACACTCTAATGGGAAGTGATAGGAAAGGGGAGGTATGTGTATATGCGCATTTCCACTCTAAGATGGCATTGATTGTGCTGAGATTGCTGGGTTTGTGGATTGAAAAAAAAAAAAAAGCCAACCCTAAAATGTCTCTCTCTCATACTGAAACTCACATCTGCAGCTTCTCACTCTTTCCACTGCTGGCTTTGATGAACAATGACATGTGCTGGGCTGACCAAGCACCCAATCAGTGCAGAGATGTGGTAGAGAGCTTTGGCGTGTGAGTATGTTTGTATGTCTGAATAGGGGATGTTCTTGGCTCAGAAGCAATTAGAGATCAGATGTTTTACTCCACCAAGGACATGTTTAAACTCCTTGCAGTTGACTTGTGGTAGATGTAAGGAAATCAGAACTCCTTGAAGTTTGTGAGAAAATGTAAGCAGCAAAGGCCCTCATCTTCTCTCTTAGTTCCTGTTTTTCTTCTTGGTCAAGTTTTTGAAATGTAAGGTATTAAAACAAGTACCCACAGACTATATTTGAGGTTTTATGTTAACATCAAGGCCACAAACAGGATTTCAGGCATAACCAGTGTTAGTCCCAGAATTGATGTTTCTAAAACACTAAATAAGGGTTTGATTATGTTGTCCGCCTCGCCCTGAATACAGGAAGCACGACTACACAGTACAAAAACTGTTTACTTGTGTTGCAAGCAGGCATAGAAATAAAATTGCTGCCATTATATTTCAATGAGTTATATGTAACTAATTTTGCATAGAAAAGCTATATTCAAATTATCATCATTTTAATGGAATGTATTTTTTTTTTTTTTTGCCTCAACTAGATGTAAAACACCATGATTTTTCACAAAAGCCCATGTCTGTATGTGATCATTCATTTCACAGCTGACCTTCACTGATGCAGCACTAAGCCTTTGTCTCTCCATGGCCATGACTATATGATGTTACAAGAAACTTTCGGGGCTATAACGGCTGGAGGACCTCCGTGGTGTTGTTGTGTGATAGTGGAGTCATTATTAGAGGATTAGCTAAGGGGATCATGGGCTTACCCAGCAGGCAGCTGTGCACTCAGAATCCTGCCCATAAACAGACTGTGAGAACCAACTTCTCACCAGTCGGCCTTCAGTATTTTAACAGGCTGCTGTTTAGTCTAGCCTGGCGGGCAACAGCAATTACAGCTCATCCAAATTAGAAACCGTCATTTATCAGTAACTGCATAAGTTATATACTAAAGTGAAATTGTGCAGTTATTTAAGTAGTAACATAATAACATGGACGTATATGTCTATTAATACTTTGGTAAGTGAAAAGGAAATAGAATATGTAAGGATGATCGATGCTATAAAATTTTCTTCTGTATTAATTGCTGCTTTTTTGATATTACAGGGAATTATTGACAAGTCTTGTTGTGGGCAGTCAGATGAAAAATAATTTTAAATAATATTTACTCTGTTCTCAGGCACTCTGAAAGTAGCTTTGTTCAATTACCTTTATTCTGGTTACTTAGGGGCTGTTTACACGACAATGTTTTCAAATAAAAATGGAAAAATTTATAAAACAGCGTTTTGGGGCCTGAAAACACAAACTGAAACGGGTTTCAAAGTGCAAATTTTTGAAAACAGTGCCGTTATTGTCTCCGTGTAAACATACAAAAAGAAGAATTTATGAAAACGATATTGTCATTCGAACATGTATTACGTGTTCAGTCTATAGACATGTATGCGAGTACTTCAAAAGAACGCGCGAGACATTCAAAATTACACAATCGGACTACAGACTGTGTTTGCCCTGCTCAAGGTTTTTAGTTTATTGATGTTTCTCCAGCAAAGTGTAGATTTACTGCATCAGTACTTCGACCAGCGGAAACACATTTGTTACATACACCACATTATTAACCTACATCTATGCCGACAAAGGGTATTCAAAATCTTCCAATTATCTTTGTAATTGTCTGTTTTGGAGTATATCGCTATCCTTTTATTGCTAATAAAATATAGAAAGCAGACTGACTGCCAGTGTCTTGTTATTTGATTTGGATTTGCCGATTTTGTTCCATTTTGGTACAAAGATGGTCATTATTAGTACTTAAACATGCAAAAAAAAATTTCAGTATTTAAAAATCAACGAGGTTTGTTAACAGAATTCTGACCTGGAGCACAAGACAAGCTAAAAAATGGGGTTGAAGACAGAAAAATCCATTTCCACAATGAAGAAAACTTTATGCATTTTATGCATTTCATGAACATTAAATTATATGACATTAGGGATGTCTCAGCATTTATCAACCAAGAAAAATAAGCCAAATCTCTGCTTGACAAGCATAAGTTTTCACAATTCCTAATAAAAATGAATAATTTTCCAAGTCTAACTATCAAGATTCCTTGTAACTGGAGACAGAACTTTTTTTTGTGCTTCACGTAGATCATAAACCATTGGAATCGTTTGAGAAATGTAAACGTATAAAAACGGATAAAAAATGTTTTTTTTTTTAATCCAGAAAAACCACAGCTCCTCTGTTTAATTGTATTCTGTTTACAGTCTTGCCCTATAAACGTGCACCATACACGTTGATGTGAATGCTTATGTGTGCAAGCACGTAGTGTTTCTATACATAGTGACATCGCCAACTACTGGCCTGGCATGCATAATACAGACTTTTTAGTCTTTTTCATGGATCCGTGTGGACGGGGATCGTTTTGACAACGTTCTCATCTGTACACAAAACTTTTCAAAAACGCAAAGGAAAAACTTTTCCATTTTTAGTACATCGTTGTCGTGTAAACATACCCTTAAGTGATTGCTGGGAAACACAAACTGTGTAAAATAATGCAATAAATGCAAATGGCTGCAATTAAGTACAAGAGCATGAATCCCAAATGACTCTTTCTGCAGAAGAGGAGACATGGGAATGCACCACAAACAGAGACTGAGACACAGAGAAAGAGATTTACTGTATTCATACAATTGTCAGTTATAGATTGAAATACTGACAAACAACACACAAACTCATAACACATAATCCCATACACAGAAACAGCTGGACTGGTGTAAAGTGCTTGGTTGCACTCACGCTCTTTAAGAGTCCCAGCAGTATAAGCAAGCTCGGTTTATTAGTGAGCTGAACATTCACTGGCACAAAGGCCAGGCCTGTGGTCATGACTGTGAGGAGCTGTGTAAAAGCTGATTTATACTTCAGCAAAGATGCATGTAAATGTATTTGAGTCTAAAAGAGGGGGTTTATAAGTAAGCATAACTCACAGAGGAGCCAACATGCATACCTCATATTGCATCCATCAAACAACCATATTGACTAGTTGAGCAAGGGAGCAAGATTTGGAGTTGGGACGACCATAGACACCAAATGGTGTTTGGCCCAGACTGAACTAACACTGAAGAAAAGTGAATTTGTTTTCATAAACATTGCCAGTGAATTCTTGGAGTGAGATAGAGAAAACCTTGGAGCAACTACAGTGCTGTCAAGTACAATGTAAACAATTATACTGATCATCATATTCAGTCATATTTGCATTCAGTGCACTGTCCTCTGATGCATATATGTTATGAACAAGTTGGTTGAGAGATACCTGTGCAAACATCTGAACGTCACCTGGAGATTCACAGATGCAATAATATAATTCTGTCCTTAAATGGACGGCTCATATATAGTCTGAGAGAAATAGTAGAAGCATGAGCAGGAGACAAAAGGAGGAGAGAGCGTGAGAAGATGGAGGCACTAGTAGGGCCACTGAACAACAAGCTCCATTGCACATTTATAGAAGTAGTTTGCTGTTCTTATTAATTATTAATGAGATCCTGCTGTATTTGTACCTATTCTTCCCTTCCTTCTCTCTTTTCGCCCTTCTGTCCAGTATCAACCTCTCCCCAACCTCTTTGCATGGCGAAGACCGGCAAGTGGGATCTCTTAGGACTATTTACAGAGGCATATTCATGAAAATATGGGGTCAGAGGTGGCCTGCAGAGGCATAGCAAACAGAGGAACCCGGGGTATGGTAATGCCATCTAATAAGTTTCCCTAATAGGGCACTTATGTTATGTGATTTTTCCAAGACTTGGACAAAGATCTGGCACAGTTCCAATGTTAAGCTGCATAGATTGCAGGAGGTGGGGTGGGGTGGGGGGATGGGTAATGCTGAGAGAAAGAATGATGTGAATATATAAACTGAAGGCCATAAGCAGTGTCTGGGTCCCATTTGGAGTTGTTCTGGATGTGCAGCTGGATTTCATTTATGCCCAACCTCCCCCTACTCGACTCTACAGTACCACTCCCATTCAGGAGGAAAAAAAAATTGCACATACTCACATACGCACACACACACACACACATGTATGCTCATATTTAACCCTCTCTTTTAAAGGCCAAACGTTTAAACAGTCTGTATTTCAAAAAACTATGAACTGAACTCTTTAGCAAATTGTAGCAAAATAGGTATCATATTCCCTCAGCATCATGCATTGATTGAAATATCAGTCCATGTGCCGTTATGCTTGATCTAGTGTTTGGACAGAGAAGACCTGTTTTTTTTTTTCTGGGATGTGAAATAAACACACAAATATACAGTAAACAGTATGTCTGTGCACTCCACAGAGCTATTTCAGTGCAATCGTGTACGCTTTAAAAAATATTCTTCCAAATGTTTCTATGGAACACCCCTGCATTGCTCTGTCTGATAAGAGTGAAACCATGTGTGGGCTGTTGAATGAGAGACAGAGAGAGAGAGAGAGAGAGAAAGAGAGAGAGAGAGAGAGAGAGAGAGAGAGAGAGAGAGAGAGAGCATATATGTGTGCGCATGTTTATAGTATGAGTTTGTGTAGATGTTTCCTGTGTGTGCCAGTGTTCATTTATCTCACCATGTTTAGCCCACAAGTCATATATGTGCCATTCACATAATTCTCTCCCTGCAAGCTTGCATAGAAAACACATGCAAGTAGTGTATGAATGGAAGCAGCTGTTCATGAGATCAACCAGCCTCTGAACCCTACAGTGCAAGAATTCACACATTACAATTCAGCAACACATACACAGGTACATTACCACAAACAGATTAGACCTAGACCTTTCATTGACTTTTTTACTACTGTAGATAGAGTAACTAGTGGTACACCTAACCCTAATCTTACTGTCAGTAACAAACAGGAAATATTTGATCTTTGTTTGTAAAATAAATAAATAATTAGATAAATAAATATTGAGGATGAGGCAAATGTCCTTCAAATTCTCACGTATTACTGCTGGTATGGATACATTTGGTCCTCATAAAACACACACCCACACATCTTTACACAAGTGCACTGATAATACATCCCATAGTGAGACCAATGAGGGCATGAACAGACAAAAGAGTTGGAGAAAGAGAAATAAACAGACATTCTTACAGAGATGGAAATGGCAGTAACATATAACTGTGACTTAGACACTAATTCTGTAGGTGACATTGGGTACAGACTAATCATTATATTATTCTGTTAGAAGGAATGTATTTTTTCTTTATTGTGAGTGATATATACTGTATTATGTTACACAAGACATCAGTAGTGTTATTATAATGTATGGTAATTTCACATGTTCACAACCGAACATTTTTTTTTTGCTTCACCAAATGTTCCAAAGCCAAAGCCAACATTATCAAGTTCAGAGAAAAAAATTTCACAAAGAAGTTTTTTTTTCTTTAGCTCTAAAAATGCTTAAATAAATGGATTATTGCTGATAATCTATTTTCTATTTTTTTTAAACATCTGTATCTATATTCTACATGCATGCCTGTATATTAATTTACATATTTGATTTATTTGTTTAACCCTTTCTCACACACTGGCGTTCTGCTAGCGGAATGGGAACTGATTTATGGGACATTTTCAATCAGTATAAACAAATTCATTATTTTATCAATGCAAGCCTGTTAGAAGATTAGCCAGGACACTGTTGGATTTCTGTGTGTAGAGTATCATGACTCTGCGTTTAGATCCTGATGAGTAGGGTGATGGGAAAGGGGAGGGGTGTGAGCCCCCTGCTGGGCAAACAATTAACATCTTTCCACGATAATATTTTTACAGATATAATATTTTTTTCAGAATGACTAAAGCTTTTTTGATTGTAAAACACTGTATGTAACTGCCACAAAAAATATAATATTTTAACCTAGTAGGCTAGGTAAAAAAAGAAATACGTACGAAAATCTGCAAATACTTAAAGCCCTGAGTGTCTACTTTCATTTGAGCCATTAACCACTACTGTGAAGTGTGACATCATGAATAAATTCAAATCTCGAACATGGGCACCCCCCAAAAACAGGTGGAAATTCCTTTGTTTGGCCTCTGGTAATAAGACTTAAGAACTAAACGTCACTTGAAACCATGCTGATTTTGATCATCTCTCTTTCTTTCCTTTTCCTCCCTCATTCGTTTAGCTCTGTTGCATTCGATCTCTTCCAGAATTCCTGTCTGATTGTAATTGCTGTTTGTCTGTGGTGTCTCTATGTGCACATGTGTTTATGTGCATTCATCAATTATGTATCTGTATTCTACTGTTTAAGGGGGGACACCATCTGCTATCACACCAAGTTCACAGAGGCTACAAATGTTCTGAGGAGATTTTACTTTCCATACCAGGAATCTACAATGCAAAGGGGAGTCTGATTTTGTCTAATTATTGTTTCTGTATTTCTGTATTAATGTACATGTTTATAGAATTATGTATTCAGTTGAATTTTCTGTGTATTACTGTGCACATAATTATGAACTCAGCTAATTAATGATCTAAATCTTATCCTAACATTAACCTGAGTAATTAAAAGAAAAGCATTTTTTTTTAAAGGGTCAACACTGTCAGATGTTCCTGTTCTTGTGGAGCCTTTTGGTCTCCACCAAGTTATAAAAACATACCCACACCCACGCATGCACACACACACACACACACACACACACACACACACACACACACACACACAAATACTAGAATAACCTATAATGCTGTAATCTGTTTAAATGCCATGATAATCCATTATTACTTATAAAAACACAGCTAGAACAACAGGCTTTTTGATTCCAAGACATCATAATCATCAGAGGTTACATTATCTAATACAAACACACTTCCAATATTGAGCACAACAGTCTAATGCCAAGAACTAGTCTTTGTGAGATGCTGAAGTGTTGAACACAAGACATGCCCTTGATATGGCATGGCATGTTTTTTATACAACACTGAAACAAATCTGTCTGGGATGAAATTTAAGACAAAGCTGGGAGCCAAAACAATGAGTGAGCTGAATGATAAGCTAAAGGCAAAATGGAAACCTGCTGGAACACAGCTCATGCATGTCAGCTATATTGCTTCATAATCCCCCTGTTATCTACAACAGGTATGTCCCCTCCCTTTTGCCTGCGTCATTCAGCACACATCTTTTCTGTATAACTAATATATATATATATATATATATATATATATATATATATATATATATATATATATATATATATATATATATATATATATATATATAAAGATATGCATGACTCTCATATCTTACTCCAGCTTGTTGATGCTGCAAGTTTTCGTTGAGCATTCAACAAAATGTATGCAAGTCGAGCATGATCAGCCAATGATTTTCTATTTACATGATTTCCCATCAGATAAGATGGGATCCAAGGGTGGCAGCCACATTAAGGTTTAGAAGGAAAGGTTAGCAGAAACACACTGCTTTGAATGAGGAAATAGGTTGATTTTTTTTTTTTTTTTTTTGTCAACGAGCCTTGCTGGTTATGGGAACTGGGCTTATGTCATTGTTTTCCAGCTTCACATCGTAAGCCCTGAGGGTACAAAAGGAGAGAATGGTATGAAAAAGAAATAGTCACGTTCCTCCATTTTAGCATAAACCCTTTCTCTACAACTCTGCATTACTAGTAGTAGCAGTCTACTCTGTACATGTTGCATGGTTTTAGTGAATACCTTATCATGGAAACACACACCTCATTTACAGTAAATGTAAGCTGCTCAGAATCTGTGCCTCCATTTGGGAAAGTCATGACTTCTTAGTAATACCTGGGGATTTTTTTTTTTTTTTTTTTTTTTGTGAAACTCCAAATGACATTTTTATTCCTTTTAATGTTTTTCTTCTTACTAGTTCCCCTATCTGAACTTACCTACCTATTGTAGCAGTGAAGTCTATTTCCCATTATGTTTTAATTACTTCCATAATTAATTCCATAATATGCTTAAAAATAAATGTACAGTACTAAGCAAAAGTTTTAGGAACATGCAAAGAAATTCTGTAGGGCAAAGATGCCTTCAAAAATAATGAAATGAAATGTTTCTACGTTAAAAAAAATGCTGCTGTATAAATGAAACAAAGTCAATATTTGGTGTGACCCTTTGCAGGAACAATTTGTGCAGTTTTATAAGGAAATTAGCTGTAAAGTTTTACTGGGTACCTTTCAGAACCGGTTGCAGTTCTTTTGGAGACTTTGACTGTCGCACTTGTTTCTTATTTTTACAGCAAAGCCAAGCAGCCTTCGTGTTTTTACTCTGAAAAGTGTCTCATACATATTATGCTGCTTTCTTCAATACCATACAAACATTTTTCTGTAACATTTAATTGTGTCATTGAATAAACAGTCTTTAAGAAAGTTTGTACAACAAACCTAGACTTTTGCACAGTATTGTAGAAGAAAGTAGAAATTAAGACACACTGTCAGCATTTAGGACTCCAATTTCATAAGAAAACAAAGATTGTGAAATTAATTATATTATGTTTCTTTTCACAGCAGGAAACAAAATGATGCTATACAATTTAAATTGTGAACTGTTACAAGAGAAATCGATCAAACATGAGAGGCTTCTTTAACACAAGACTGGAGTTCTGGGTCATCAGCAGGCCTGTGTGGAACAGGTCTGGCTCCCTCCAGGGGCTGCTGAGGTTTTCGGTCAGGCATGGCCAACCATTTGTCATCTGCCTTATCTGCCTGTTATTATCCGAAATGGATGCCAGATGCCCTGGAGCGCAGCCATAGTAACTGGATTTGCTGCATGCACAGAAAAAAACCTGGACTCGTAATTACATAATTCTGAACATTATATGGAGTATGATAAGGTGTATGTTTTGTGTGTGTGTGTGCGTGTGTGTGCATTGAAGGATAAGGTTTCAGGCAGTTTTCCTCTCATGCAAGACTGGTCTTGTATTTCTTGTACAGTGAGGGAAAAAAATATTTGATCCCCTGCTGATTTTGTACGTTTGCCCACTGACAAAGAAATGATCAGTCTATAATTTTAATGGTAGATTTATTTGAACAGTGAGAGACAGAATAACAACAAGAAAATCCAGAAAAACGCATGTCAAAAATGTTAGAAATTGATTTGCATTTTAATGAGGGAAATAAGTATTTGACCCCTCTGCAAAACATGACTTAGTACTTGGTGGCAGAACCCTTGTTGGCAATCACAGAGGTCAGACGTTTCTTGCAGTTGGCCACCAGGTTTGCAAACATCTCAGGAGGGATTTTGTCCCACTCCTCTTTGCAGATCTTCTCCAAGTCATTAAGGTTTCGAGGCTGACGTTTGGCAACTCGAACCTTCAGCTCCCTCCACAGATTTCCTATGGGATTAAGGTCTGGAGACTGGCTAGGCCACTCCAGGACCTTAATGTGCTTCTTCTTGAGCCACTCCTTTGTTGCCTTGGCCGTGTGTTTTGGGTCATTGTCATGCTGGAATACCCATCCACGACCCATTTTCAATGCCCTGGCTGAGGGAAGGAGGTTCTCACCCAAGATTTGACGGTACATGGCCCCGTCCATCGTCCCTTTGATGCGGTGAAGTTGTCCTGTCTCCTTAGCAGAAAAACACCCCCAAAGCATAATATTTCCACCTCCATGTTTGACGGTGGGGATGGTGTTCTTGGGGTCATAGGCAGCATTCCTCCTCCTCCAAACACGGCGAGTTGAGTTGATGCCAAAGAGCTCCATTTGGTCTCATCTGACCACAACACTTTCACCCAGTTGTCCTCTGAATCATTCAGATGTTCATTGGCAAACTTCAGACGGGCATGTATATGTGCTTTCTTGAGCAGCGGACCTTGCGGGTGCTGCAGGATTTCAGTCCTTCACGGCGTAGAGTGTTACCAATTGTTTTCTTGGTGACTATGGTCCCAGCTGCCTTGAGATCACTGACAAGATCCTCCCGTGTAGTTCTGGGCTGATTCCTCACTGTTCTCATGATCAATGCAACTCCACGAGGTGAGATCTTGCATGGAGCCCCAGGCCGAGGGGAGATTGACGGTTCTTTTGTGTTTCTTCCATCTGCGAATAATCGCACCAACTGTTGTCACCTTCTCACCAAGCTGCTTAGCAATGGTCTTGTAGCCCATTCCAGACTTGTGTAGGTCTACAATCTTGTCCCTGACATCCTTGGAGAGCTCTTTGGTCTTGGCCATGGTGGAGAGTTTGGAATCTGATTGATTGATTGATTCTGTGGACAGGTGTCTTTTATACAGGTAACAAGCTGAGATTAGGAGCACTCCCTTTAAGAGTGTGTTCCTAATCTCAGCTCGTTACCTGTAGAAAAGACACCTGGGAGCCAGAAATCTTTCTGATTGAGAGGGGGTCAAATACTTATTTCCCTCATTAAAATGCAAATCAATTTATAACATTTTTGACATGCGTTTTTCTGATTTTTTTTGTTGTTATTCTGTCTCTCACTGTTCAAATAAACCTACCATTAAAATTATAGACTGATCATTTCTTTGTCAGTGGGCAAACGTACAAAATCAGCAGGGGATCAAATACTTTTTTCCCTCACTGTAGCTTTCATTGTACATTTTCAGGTAGTTTCCTGAAAGATTCTTCAGCTTAATAAAGTATGCTCCAAGATTCTTCATCTTTCCAAACCAAAACAAATAGAACAAATACTAGGGCTATAGTGGGTCAATTTCTATAACCACATGCTTCAATAAACATCAGTGTACCAATTTATCTGGCTACTAGTTCACTAGTTTACATAATTTGATGATAAAATAAGTTTCTAGGTGTAGACAATGTTTAGATGAGCCATAATTCATTTTCTTGGCTTCACATACTGTGTAAAAAAAGTCGCTGCTATTAGAGAAACACTTGTTAAAGTGAGCTGTGAAGCTGTGATATGTTGCCTTTCCAACTTCCCTACTGGCTGAGAAAAGCTAACCAAATGTCCTTAATTTGTCCTGAGAAAAGAAAGAAAAACTGACAAATTAATGATGAGATGATTCTCAGATGGAGGGTGTTGCTCTGAGCTGTAGAGTCTCTTGGGAGTGACCACATTTACCCTGCCGATTGACCGGCGATCGCAGCCGCTCTGCTTAGCAACATGCATTGTTGTTAGAACAGTTTGTTCTCTGAGGTCATCGTGGTGCTCAGCTGAGCTTGTAAACCTCAGCAAAAAACTTATGCTTCACTTCAGGAGTAGATCCATCTGATCATGGGCAAGCAAAAACATCCTAATATTCATACAAAGCATACTGTAAACAATGCACATACAGAGTACAATTATAAATAGTGTAAAATATACACAAATATATATATAAGCAAACATATACACGTATGTATCATACAATACATACATACATACATACATACATACATATATATATATATATATATATATATATATATATATATATATATATATATATATATATATATATATATATATATATATATAATATATTTATATATTTATTTATGGCATTTTGTTTTTTTATTTAGTCCTGCCCTGAATGAGCTATTTCACATACCAGATGTTTACATATAGTCCACAAGACACAATAATAACTGAATTTACACAAATGAACCAGTTCAAAAGTTTACATACGCTTGATTCTTAATCCCGTGTGTCGTTACCTGGATGATCAACGACTGTTTTTATGTTTTGTGATAGTTGTTCATGAGTCCCTTGTTAGTCCTGAGAAGTTAAACTGTCCACTGTTCTTCAGAAAAATCCTCCAGGTCCTGCACATTCTTTACTTTTCCAGAATATTCTGCATATTTGAACCCTTTCCAGCAGTGACTATATGATGTTGAGATCTATCTTTTCACACAGAGGACAACTGAGGGACTCGTACACAACTATAACATAAGGTGCAAACATTCACTGATCCTCAAGAAGGCAACACGTTACATTAAAAAACTTTTGAGCAGAATGATCTTATTTTTTTCATTTAGTACTGCCCTTCAGAAGTTACATAAGATATTTACATGTTTCCCAGAAGACAAAATAATGTAAACATCTGTTATGGGAAATAGCTTATTCAGGGCAGTACTCAGTAAAAACAAAATGCAATCTTTATGATCCCTCTTATTTATTTATTTTTAAATTATTAACATTTTGTAAATTCTGCAAATGTTATGCACAAATACGTATGTGCTTTGATTCACTCATAACTGACATAATTACAAAAAGGTCAAAAGTCCAAACTAAAACAGGACATGTATGGAAACCACCACACCACACCCTGTTCCTCTGACCTCCTCTGAGGCCTGCAGAGATCACATTAATCACAGCCATTGTGCACTACGACACCAAAGTGACACTGCTATGGGAGTCCTTTTAAGGTAGCGCTCATGCTGGAGCAGGGGACGGGAGAGAGTAAATAATCAAGGAATAATGTGGCTAGCGTTTTGGCTCTCCATGGCCGCTACTTTCACTCATCACTGAGACCAGATAAGGGTAAACAAATATCACTGTGAGTGATAGGCAGGACTTCCTGACTTGACTGCTGAGACTAGTGTAACCAACACACCAAAAAAAGATGTATTAGCCTGTTTTATTTCTCAAATAAAAGCTGTGGGTTTTGTAGGATTTCCGTGTATTCCTTTTAGGCCCTGCGTACGTTTAGGCCACACAGATAAAAAGACTAAGCCTACAACCCCCCCCCACACACACACACACACACACACAAACACACACACACACACACACACATGCTACAGCCTGCCTGAGTCTCTCATGCAAGTATGGTCTTGTATTTGTTGCGGTTTTACATGTGAGCCAAGATCATACCTCATATAAATCTAGTCATCCGAGCAGCGATGTATGAGTCAGTGTGCTCTGGTTTATACAGCCCTTCAGCACATCATCTACCCCATGTGTGTCAGGTCCATCACATGGGACAGGTTTAATTTCAGTTTATTTCCCAGCAGCACTTAACTTTTGCCTCTCTTTCGCCATCTCTGTTTGAAACTTAAAATTGCAAGTTACTTGCGGTGTTATTTTGTTTACATGGGTCGTGCTTCGGCACTGTTCCTCTGCGCGGATGAATCTGATGGTTTGAGGTATACATGTGGGTTGTATATTAGCTCCAATACTTGACAACGGAAGTGGTGGCGAATACTGTTTTCTTGCAGTAGACGTGAATTGCTTTCTTTCATAGCTAGCAGAAAATAAGTGCAATTTACCACACTGACCATAGCAAAGAAAACAACAACAACAACAACAACAACAAAAAACACAGAAAGCTTGAAATCTAGCTGAATTAGGCGAACAAGTGCGCTAATGTTAGGTAGCTACGTATTGAGCCACTGAAATATCATACGTGTCCTCTGAAACCCTTTACTTTAAGATTGACTCCTCTTCTAAGAGATTTGTAGTTAGCTGTGTACATTGAGGTTAACTGTTGGAGATGAGACAGAGTGAATATTTCATATACAGGCTCATGCCCTATAGCTAAGCTATAAATAAGAGGCCAGAGCATCAGCAGGAAAGCACTGCCCTGGAGAGTGATGTTCAGCCACTATTAATCACAGAGCAGATGGGGTAAAATCTCACGTCATGAATTTTCACCTCACCTCGTTCTAAACAGTGTGTTTATACACTGCAGGAGACTGTCATATTGCACGTTCTGACTTTGACACGTGTTTATCATGGGATGATCCGACACTATTTAGTATCTTTTTTTTCCATTTTGGATGTATTAAAAGTACAATCTAGATCTGTTTAGCAATTTTTTTTTTATAAGACCATGCAGAAAAATACAGAAAAGGTCAGTGAATAATAATGTTAAATAATAAGCCTGTCTGTGGGTGCAGATGTGTACTCACTTAAATCAACACACTCCATGTAGGTCTTCCATTAGATAGCAGAGAAGATAATGATATATTATGTTGCATATCATATCTACATTATGTGAGTGTGAGAAACAAATACAGCAATCCATGTGAAAAAGGACCTCAGAAAATTGTATGCCTTTTATTAACATTGTGTATGCCTTTAATTACATTTCCAACTAAGAAATGCTCACACCACAGTTTTTCTCTAAAGGTCGGATCATTAGATTTCTGTTAGGTTTTTATCATTATTTATTAATTAATTTTTCTCCAAATATTTCACTACACCCTGGAAAGAGTTTACCTTGCTCCTTTTTTGTTATTTAACCCTATATTAATTATATAAAATGTATTTAGAGATAATTCATTTGACTTCATTTCATAAATTTTTTCTTTCCCACAAAACTCCTCAAAAGATATTAATGTCTTGGAATATCAACTAATGCAAACTGTTGACTGCTTCTCAGGCTTATAACACCATGAATCGTGTTACTGGTGGAAATTTTGTGTGTGTGTGTGTGTGTGTGTGTGTGTGTGTGTGTGTATATATATTATATATATATATATATATATATATATATATATTTTTTTTTTTGGATTTTATTAATTATTTTTAAGTTTCCTCTGAGAAAAAAATTACTTGGTGAACTCGCCAATCTCTATCCAGGCCAGTTTCCTGTCTCTTGCTCTCTTTTGCATTGGCAGCTCTTTGAAGTCATTGTAGATGCTCTCCTCAAAAACACAATTCCCCAAGTACTGTGGCTGCCTGGTCCATGATAAGCTTATAGAAGGAGTAAAGGAACTCTGGAAACTAGCTAGTCACTTTCTTATTGTTGTCTAGGCTATTGAAGATCCCTTGAAAATAATGTGCTAACCCTGTATGGTGTAACAGACATGTATAGAGAAAAATACTGCCTTTTAAAATACATTTTTCTGTTCCACTTTTTTGGGACTATCCAAACCACTTATAAATTTACATATAAGCTTTGGCGGTTGGTGGTGGATAACATAGTAAAAACAAACAAACAAACAGACAAATGTATATAAAAAAATACATATTAATTAAATACATAAAGTACATATTAATTTAATCTATAACTATAATATAAACACCAATTTGAAAACAGTGTCAACAATTCAACCCACAAAAATGAACCATTTTTTGTTTGTTTTTGGACAGTGAGTTTGATATTGGAAGAAAAGAAGAGAGCAGTTGCATCCACACATAGAAATTTTGGGATTGCTGGAAAAAGGTCAAACATAACCAAGATATCTAAGCTACATGTCTTGATTTTATACATTTGATTCTTGTTGACATAAATGAAATTTTAAGCCTCGACTATGTAACCTATAGAAAATTTCTAAAAATGTCACCTCTTGTGGTCATAACCTAAAACAAATTCCCAGAGCATAAATGGTTATTTTCCAACAAATGATCAAAAGACAATTAAATAATCTACATGGAGGCTAAAAGATCTTTCTAATTTAAATAAGAATGTGACCAGCCTTATTACAGGCTGGAGGTGAGAGCTGACAGAGTGCATGCCCTACAGTGTTGAAATGGTTATCAGATGTTATCCTAAGAGCTGGACTGTTGGGAAAGTACCAGCTATAGAGAACCAAATACTCTGCTCATCTCTCCCTGTGTGCTCTGGTCTACAATCCACCCTCCCATCCTGCATCAGCCCTAATCTCTATCTCATCCCTCTGCAGCCCCACCAGAGATCAGATTACACCTCCATCAGATAATTGTAAACACTGATTTTAAGGTTTGCTGATGCCCAGCCCAGTTTAATCTCTGCTACATTACAGATAATTCCCGTAAAACCAGGTAGCCACTGTAAAAAATTTTTTATAACATCCATAAGTTGTGTTTTTTTGCTCTGATCTGATTTGTAAAGAGTATACACTACATGTGAAGCATAATGTACAGTGGAAATGCCTTTGCTAAAGTCCTTAATGCTTAATTCTAAATGTAACTGTAGCCATTTGTTTGCTAAACAGCAGGTAATAACAGGTTCTTAACCAAAACGAATGTGTATTTAATGACAATAATTGATACTAAATATTTAGTTAATAAACACATTGTGTGTTATGATGTAGGTGTGTGTGGGGGGCAGAGATGGGGTCAAAGTGAGATTCCAAATCTCATTCCATCCAAACATGAGTGTGTAACAAACCATAGACTTGCTCACTGAGGGGAAATTCCTGGAGTGTCTGGCCATTCATTAACATGAATGTATTATATCACCCTTCAGTGCAGTCAGGGCTTTGAATCAGTCATAGGGATCTTCAAAAACAGGTTCTATGTCATCACCTTCTCTCAATAAAAGACCACAGCCCCTTTTGTTCAGCCCTAGCCTTAGGTCTGGCAGGATATATGGAGAGCCCCCCCTCCCTACTTTATTCATTCTCGTAAAAAGCAGCAGCTTCACACAACAACAGCAACTTCCTCTGAGCTCCTGAAGGATTTTTCCATGCAAACTGTAGGAAACAAACAAAAACACTGCCAACTAATGTTATTTCCTTTTCCACAGTAAATTGCATGGTATTTGGTTAAAGAACAAAAGAGCAGTGAACTCCCGCATGTAGCCCATGCTTACCCACCCTAATGTTGTCTTATCGCTTTCTAGTATGGGAACTGCCGTGCGCCTGCTCACTGACTCGTGGCAGAGGCCGGGCCTGAAATGAAAGAGAAGAGGGATCAAAAGCCTAAGAAGGTGTGGGGGTTGTGGGACTGTGTGAGATGGGTGCGAATGGGACCTAGGTGTTGAGTCTGCCTGGAGCTGAGGCCAAGGCAGATTGGGAGAGACGATAAGAAGAGAGCTCGTTCGAGAGGAATGAAATTTTCCAGTGTTAAACAGGAGGGAGGAAACAGGGTTCGGACCTAGTGCACAGCTGCTTGCTCTTAAAAGGCAGGACCATTTACTGGTGGCATGCTGGTGGAGTCATTGAGATGCCCTGCACCCCAAATCTGCTACACTACTATAAAAAAAGAATTTACAGTACTGGGAGATTAATATTGTGTCTATGTTGTATCAACCTATACCACATTTCTTAGATTTTCTATGTGGTATACTGCATATCTGGCCTATTGCAACTTAAAATAGATATGCACTGATTTTAACTTTTTTTTAACTAGATGTGCAGAAACTTATAACAACAGCGTAGAAGGGCCCAGCTTCTTACCAGTCTAGACACTCTACATCTCCCTTAGGCATGCTTGCTTAATCTCTCTCTCTCTCTCTCTCTCACTCTCTCTCTCTCTCTCTCTCTCTTTCTCAGAGATCAGCCTGCACAAGCACCCATAACGGTTGAGTTTTGTTTTGACACTGGAATGCACAATTAAGAAAGCATTCCACCACAAAACGCTCCCAGGCATTTCTAACAGTAATCAGATCCAGACTGACAGCCTCATCACTCCTCTGTGCATCTTCACACACATACAGACAGGTGACAAATTAAAGGAAAAACGGGTTTTTCATTATGTCGGGGGTTACGTATTGCTGGCATGGTTTGGGTCCATTGTGCCCTTAGAGCACAGGAGTCAAACTCAGGGCCTGTAGGCCAAATACAGCTTGCTGCATATATTCATTCAGGATGTGTGAGCTTGCAAAAAAAAAATAAAAAAATTAAATGGCCCATTTGACATATTAGTCAACATTTCCACACCATGCAGAATTCACACTAGACCTGTAGTGTAGTGACTGGCTGCATTCTGTACAGGCCACTGTACAGTATGCATGGTGTTCACATCTGCCCACGCATACTGGAACCTCTACAGGTTCTGTGTAGAACCCTATAACAGCAGGATTCCCTTTCAATAAAAACGTACAGCTCTTTTAGCAAACTGGAAACCTTTAAATAGTGAACTTATTTACAGTGGTGCTTGAAAGTATAGAATTTCGATATTTCTGCATAAATATGACTTAACATATCATCAGAAGTCCTAAAAGTCGACAAAGAGAACTGAATTAAATGAGACACAAATATTATACTTGGTCATTTACTTATTGAGGAAAATTATCCAATATTATATATCTGTGAGTGGCAAAAGTATGTGAACCTTTGCTTTCAGTATCTGGTGTGACCCCCTTGTGCAGCAATAATTGCAACTAAACAATTCCGGTAACTGCTGATCACTCCTGCATATAAGGTGTGGTTTGATGCCACAGCAGGATGTTTTGGTGCCTCACAACTCCAAGATCTGGAGTTTGAACATGTTAGGCTAAGTTCACGCTACATGACTTTCAACGTCGGCAGATCGCTGTGCTGTTTGCACTACATGACTTTCTGTCTTGTAATCGGGAGTCATGCAGTCGTTGTGTTGTTCACACTACGTGATTTCTCGGCGACATGGGGTCACACACTACACTATCTGACAAAGGCCCTGTTTACACTAGTGCGGCTTCATTTTGAAACGTCGTTTTGAAACACTATACGACTGAAAATGCATGTCACATGACCATTCATGCACACTGGCCATGTGCATACAAGTGTAAACAGGAAGTTGGTTGCTAGTCCAAACCGGTGTTCCATGTAGGGCTTATGCCACTTGAAATTAGATTTGTTGCCGATTTCTCTAATCATAGCTTTCCTCTTGTGCATGTAGGCAGCTGCAGTATTATAAAATACAGAATTTAACTGCACAATGGCTGCTAAGAATGCCAAAAAAGCCAGGTGAGCTTGCAGTTCAGTCTCCGTGTTGTTGTGTATACGATCAAGGTAGCGTAATGGTCATATGGTAGGGTCATGCTGAATCAGGGAAGGATACGCAATGATCCAGAAGACCCGATCAGGGGCGAATGTGGGCAGCCACACCTTCGTTTTCAAAAGTCTTCGTTTTGGTCTGTTTACACTGAAACGTAAGTTTTCAGTCTAAAACGGGGTCTTTGGTGTTTCCAAAAGTCTCTGTTTTTGAGGGTTGAAAATGCCGGAGTAGTGTAGACGATAGGTGTAACCGTAGCAGCAAAAGTTATGCGTTTTAAAAGGAACACGCACAACGACTCTATCTGGTGTCCAAACTACGCTTTCTCATGTAAACACATGTGAGAAGTGACACGGATACATGATGCGAAAACCACACGCGAAACAGGAGTTGTTTATTTGAAGATGGACGTAGGACAGAAACAAGCGGTGAGAGCTGTTTGTGCAATGATTTGTGCTGAAGAAACCCCAAACAGGAAAAGACAAAGAAAGTGGATGAAAGAATGTCTTTTTGCATGTTAAAAAGTTGTACAGTTTCTCCCCTTTATGCTTCTGCCATAGGTTTCATGGGTTTCTCTTCCTCACAG
The DNA here is from genome assembly GCF_001660625.3 of Ictalurus punctatus. Taxonomy (NCBI): domain Eukaryota; kingdom Metazoa; phylum Chordata; class Actinopteri; order Siluriformes; family Ictaluridae; genus Ictalurus; species Ictalurus punctatus. Next base: position 12,416,393 of record NC_030418.2, on the reverse strand, counting down.
TGACCTCACTCCATGCCTTGCTCTCTCATTGGCTGTAGCTTGTTGCCACAATCACTCCCAGTGACGATACTCTTCTCACCACAAGATTTGGCGTCGCCCGACAGCTCCAGATATTTAGCATGCCAAATATCTGTGTGGCGTCCCTGATGCTTCGCCGATGTGTCGGCAAGCCTCTGAGATGCGTCATTGAGTAGTTCACACATAACGATCGACACCCGATTTGTCTCCAATCAAAGGGTTTTTCTTGGCGAGTTCAGCGACTTGCAATTCAGGCTTAAAATCATGTAGTGTGTTAACTAGGCTTTACTGGTTATTTTGTAGTTCTGCATGTTTTCCCCAAATTCACATGAGTTTCCTCCCTCCACCCACTCTAAATTACCCCAAGATGAGTGTGTGAGTGTGTGTGTGTGTGTGTGTGTGTGTGTGTGTGTGTGTGTGTGTGTGTGTGTGTGTGTGTGTGTGTGTGTGTGTGTGTAAAATGGCTGCAATACTTGATGCATAATACAAGCAGTTAAACCAAAGGTAAACTGTAGGCTATGAGCTTTTCTTACTTGTCAGCTACATTTAGCTCATCGATCAATTTCAAAACTAAAGAGGCAAACCTAAGACATTAAACATGTCTTAGCTAATCACCTTCATTTGATGTATGGAGAAATTTGTGTAAATTTCTGTTTACACGGTCCCTATAAAGCTATAAGTGAGGCTGAAGCTTTTGAATGTTAACATGTTGGGGGAAGGACTTCCAAAGCAAATACACATACAGAACTGAAAAGAGGCCCAATATGTCTAAACATTTACAGTAAAAGTTAAGACTTTTGAACCAGCTGGGGATTCTCCTTCAACCTAAACACTGATTTAAATTAATTGTAACCATGTTCAATCAGTTTTTAATTTTGATTGCCCTAGAACCAGGCTAGATTGCCGTAAGCTGTGAATCACATTCTTTCAGATATTTTCAAATAATTCTGATACTCCATATCTAAATGGTGTTTCTTTGCATTTTAAGTGCAAACATCTGCTGAGTTTTATAGTAAGAAAAAAAAATCAGCATAGTGCGCAGGAGTAGATATGTGTTTGTGTTGAACCATGTGTCATGAGAGGTTCTTCTTTAGAAGTGCATGTTGGTATAGTCTAGTCTCGCTTACTGGGATTAACCCGGATAAAACACTATCCAAACCACTCATTGGTAACGAACTAACAGTCAGCCTTGCACCAAAGCTGCAGCACAATGGGCTGAGGGACATGTTGATTTTGGAGAAAATGCATGTGTCCAAGAGGGGTACCCTGAGTGACACTAAATGCTCAAGAGCCAGAGATATGGATATGCAATGGCAAAGAACATGTGTAAGCTCTAGGGATACAAAGGTGACCCTCAAGAAATGGCTTGGGAGCTGTACAGTAATGGTATCCGAGTAAATGTATACTTGAACAACATAATTTGATAGAAGGGAGAGAAATCAGCCTATATCAAGCATGCTGTTAATTTTGGCCATGAGGTCTGGGAACCAAGGGGAAGAGACAACATTAGTCCAGCTTTTAGGAGATGGAACACATCTTTTCTGCATTACTAAGCAATGTTCATGTTACACTGACTTACAGCCATCCTTTCTGATAATTTCCAGCAGAACACCTACATCCTTCACTCTGAGTTTCTATATATGGACAAATAAAGTGAATCTTAATCAATTAGTATTAGTGACATTATTCTGGGGTACACTGTCTCTTTAATTGCGAGAATAGGACCAGCCGCTCCTGAACAAATATTTACTTACTGTTTATGTATGTTTAAGTCATATAAATAGCATAAACACTTCAGATATATTTTGTGGTTGTTGGTAATTCAACAGGTTCCCTATGACGAGCAGATTTATAGTTCATAAGCTACTAAGTCTATAAATGATAGCTTCAGTAGGGGTGCTAATGCGGCTGATCTCTGTGCTATGTAATTAACGTAAGTCTGTAGGCCCCCCAGTCTGAAGCGTGCTAGTGTGTTGAACCCCTACGATGCTCTGTTGCTGGAATGACAGCCCCTGTGAAGTCCCATGAAATGTTTGCTCAGTTATAGCACGAAGTCCTGGAATGGCAGCAATAACAAGCCACAGTGTCTGGAAGGAATGATGTCAGACGCCTTGCTTTGGAGGGATTAGGGCCTGGCACAGAGTAAACAGTCTAGAGGGGGCCAACTTTAGCCACTGTCAAAATCACATGCAGTTGGCTCATTACCCCACTAAGTAAAGGCATAAATGAAAAGACTGAATGGGCCATTCATGCTTTTTATTTTTCCTTTAGAACACCATTAATAATGCAACATGGTAAATAGATTATGCTTGACTTGTGGAAACTCGCTAAAATATTTTTACTGAAACAATTGTAAAAATCTGGGTAATAAATTGTAGGGTGAATGAAAGGATTAACGACTGAACGGACATGTCTGTGTAGGCATATAATGAAACAATGATCAGTAGCAAAAACTCTAGGATGAATTGTTCAAATGTAGATAGTTGTCCACCATATCATTTGACACTCAGTGATCTAATCCGTGATCCAACTTTTATATGTAAGGAATAACTGATGTTGGACATTGAATTATTAGAAAGTAATGCACACCCAGAGGTGGTAATTCAGCCAAGACACATAGCGTCGCTTACTGTCCAAGTGAGCAATACACTCATGTCTTCCTCTGCTGAGCAATTTAGTTGTTTCAGACTTTAAAATGTTCTCATCAAGGATCTACTACTGGACCTCTGCTGGTCAACAACAACTCGCCTTTTGTTTTAACAGCAATGGGGATTTCTCCACTGAATGAATTACAAAAGTATTTTGTGTGTGCAACCTTATATATATGGTCAACCACAACAAGTATGTATGACCAAGGTCAATTTGTAAAATATAAAAGAATTACAACTGCATTTATTCTAAATATTCTCTTGGGGTGTCAATAATTTTAACTCTAAGAGAAATTTATATAAAGTTAATTTGGAGAAAGGCAAGTATTTTTTAATGGGAAATCCAAAGCATATATTAGGCAATCAAGTTTGGCTCATGATCACGAAGAGTTGACTGTACAACACATATGTCTCTGGACAGAAATACAAAAGTAGTGCAAAATAGGACTGCATTGCGCTTCTCCAGTATGCATTCCCTTCAGGGTTTTGCATTTTTGTGATCACAGAAATGAACACAAATTCAAGCAAATGCCATAATATTCTGAGGAGCTTGCCATTTTTCTAAATTACTGCAGATTTTCCCCCAGATTTGGGCCAAGACGCATCATGTGGCATCACCACAACACGCATTCAGGCAAAGCTCCACGTGTCGAACATGAGTACAGATAAAAGGTCTCATTTACCAACAAACATCACTGAGAAAGACCATGTAAAACTATTTAGTGCAATTGCAATTTCAAAAATCAAGTGCTTTTCTGTAAAAACAAAACACAAAACACTCATGGCAAATTTTATAACAAAAGCTGCAGAAAAATCAACCATTTTTAGCTTCAACAATCACAAAAAATAAATAAACTCTGCAAAATCCTGTATGGATTGAGCATGAAAAAATATTGGTTATTTTAACTGGCATACAGTTGAAAGATATTCTGTCAAATTTCTTGGAACAGTGTGGTGACATTGGCTTTTTCCCAGGCAGCAGAAGTCCTCATCTTACAATCTGATTTCTAATAAGCAAGATTGATTTAGTTGGATTGATTGCAAACAAGTTGCCCATATAGCCATTAATAGTAACCCAAGCTCTAGCCCTAACCTTGACCATTCATTCAATTATTTGTAATGGCTTGAATTTGCAATTTTGAGGCCACATTGACCGTTTATGTAGCCACAGAAAATAATAATATGTAGCCACAGAAAAGATCCAAACCACCTTGTATGATGAGGCAACCCTGTAGGTAAAGAGCTCTACACAAAACTCAATACCACCATCGCAGTAGCACCAGTTAATGAATGTGGAAAATGAAACTGAATAATTGGACTAATATTGAACTAATGTGGAAGAAAAAGTGAATGCAGAGATGAATATAAATAGAGTGTACAATCTGTTTGAAGGCAACTGCACCTGTGAAAATTTTAATCTTTTTATTATTATTATTATATGCGCATAAAATTATTATGTCTATTTTATTTTGTATGTTTATATCTTCTGGCTCTATTGTTCAGATCATCATTCAAAAACAGCCTAGCTGAGATGAGCTTAGGCATCTTTGCACAGAAAGGTCCTCCACAAGTAAGATTATTGGACCACCATCTGAACACTTTCCCACTATCTGGCTCTTTGAACACACATAAATCAAATGGGATACTTTCACTGAGAATCCATTATTCATGTTATCTGGATGTGGGCAATGAGTCCAGAGGATGTGGTATTGCGGTGTCCTGTTCAATTGCTAAAGCCAGAATAGAAAAGAAAGGACTGTGCATAATGTGTCTATGGCCTGTCAGATAAAAAAAGAAAGAAATGCAAAGCAGGGTTTATGCTGATAAAAGGCTCTGAAAAGCTGCAGGGGGAAAAACATTCCAGGAAGTCTTACACGGGAACTTAAGGGAGGCACTTTTTAAAAGAACCACCCGTGCTGAGATGCTCAGGATGAATGACTGAATGCATAATTCTCTGGGAAGGAAATGAGCTTCTCATCTGCAGTTATTTACCCTATAATTCCAGAGTTTCAGAAAGCTAACTCACATACTGAAGTACCACATGAAAATGCCTGGGAACATATTTATTCATAATGAATTCTGAATGAAAGCTCTTTGAAAAATAAAGATATATGCATATAGAGAAATGTCAAGATACTGAAGAAATAACAAGTCTTCAATCCTGAGCTTTAACATTGCAGATTTACAAGGCACAGAATACTGATCCAGTAACTGTAGGTGTGTCTGTTGTTGATTTAAGCAGGACTGTCAAAGGATTGGCACAGGAGCAGCGAGTTAAGAGTAATAATTAATTAGGCTAAAGAGATTTCTGTGTTGAGTGTAGGAACTCAGAAAGCTTCGGAAATCCAGCCTCCCCCTGTATAATTCACTTACTCTTCCCACACTTTCCTTCTGCCAGTTAGTACAAGCTTGAAACCTTTCTTCCAAATGGTTTCACTTGATTCCAGTAACTCAAGCATACTTCATGTGTAGAGTGAAACACACAATGTACTTATGTAGTACGGGCCAAAACTACATTAGTGGCAAATACTGCAATATGTCTAAAACAACAGCAACAATAACAACAACAACAATAACAACAACAACAAAGGTGAATGTGCAGATATACCCACATAAACTATTTTCAGACTCCAGTATTGCCTATAGCAAACATTTTGAGACCAATAAAACACAATTCATTAAAAGGCAACTTTTGACAACACTTCTCCTCAGATCTGTTGTCCCTCATGCCAAGTGTCATGACATCATGTTCTTTTGGGGCATTTCATAATCAATCTGTCTGGAGCACTGAGAGAAAAACAGTAACAATGATAATAATCATATCTTCTAGCATAAGGAATGCTACCTGAGGGCAACCGAATCAATAAACTGTCGCAACTTACAACGGGGCAAAGACAGCTAGGCAGAGACACATGAGAATTATAAGCCAAGACTCAGCGCTCTGTCATTAGTTGTCCAGAAATGAGATTTACAAAGGAGACTAAGAATGCAGGTTGTCAAGTTACTGACATCTGTAACAAAAACTAGCCTATACTATACATTCAGAGATTTGGCTGTGTGGATTCACAAAATTCAACAGGTTTATATTTCTTTTCACTGTTATGTTTGAAATAATAAAAGAAAGCATAAGAAAAGACAAAGAACAAAAACCTGTACACTTAAAAATAAAGCAAAACTAGCCTTCTCTCCATTCAGTTGATTGAAGCTTTCTAACTTATCTGCTTACAAAATCAATAATAATTTTATTCATTAAATCATTAATTCATCTTCAGGTAACCATTTTGGTGGATCTGGAGCCTATCCCAGGAACAGTAGGTGAGAGGCAGTAACACATGCTGGTTGGGATGCCTATCTGAAAATTAGTTTCTTTATTAAAATGTGTAATATGATGAGGGTTTGTAATTTTTTTATAGCTTGCCCCATTAAAAAATATCTTCGATTTGAAGTTTAGCTTTTCATCTAAAATTTGTGTCATGAAAAAACTGTCATGGAAGAAGACTAATCTCAAGATGCCTTTGCTCACACCATCATGTTTATGTTATTAACAAGGACTAAATACAGCTTGCCAATGAGTGATTTATTTTCCTCTTGGTGACATGGCAACTACTGTAAAACACATGGAAAGAGTGATAAGGCAGCAGGACTTACTACTCACAGTGTAAAATTCACATTGTATCCTCCAGAATGACTTTCACATTTCACAGTTATTGATGTAATGGTACTTACACTTGCATTTGCCTTAGACAAGTGATTAAATACAAAGAACAAGAAATGAGAAAACTGCAAAAACGAAAATTTAATGTACAAGAAACTTTACTGGAATGTCTGGCTAAGGGAAATGCATTGTAGTGATGATTGTGTGTTTGGTCTTGTCCGTGTTCCAAAGTCAACTAAGCATATGGTCTCTTGAAACACCACAAGTGCTGACAGAACACAGTGATGGTGGATGCTGCTGACTTGCCATTGACAGAGGGCATGTATGGGCAAAGCACTGATTTCACAAAAAATGTCTTAAGTGTACTATATTTAAGTCCATGAGTAGGGGTAACAGGGGTAACAGCCTACTTAATTACTGTCACTCTGTATGTCAGCACAAATAAACTAATGAATTATATCTGAAGAGAATGTAATCACATTACAGTTTTTGAGAACTGTGGAATATATCGGATATTTTGTATTATATTTTTGTTGCCACCTCACAGTTCCAGGGTCCTAGCTCAATCTTGAGATTTGGTTACTGTCTGTTGTCCCTCTGTCCATGTGGGTTTCCTCCTGTTTCTCCAGTTTCCTCCAACTTCTCAACAACATGCTGGTGAGTGGATTGTCTATGCTAAAACGTGGAAGAGTGTGTGAATGTGTGTGTGCATGGTACACTGTGATGAACTAGTGTCCATAGTGTCTTCATACACTTGTATGAGGTGTATGACATTACCACTTCATTTATGATCCAGCAAACAGGAATGACGCCACCCAATAACTCCCTGCACCCAGTGTTCCTGGGATAGGCTCTGGATCCACCACAACCCTGATCAGAATAAAGCAGTTACTAAAGATGAATGAATGCATGTTTTTTTTTTGTTTTGTTTTGTTTTGTTTTGTTTTTTAACCACTTAGTCATAAAAAATGTCTGCGGTAAGCAATACTGGGGTTTGAAAATAATTAGTTATTACTTACATGTGTGCTTTGTTTGGCTGCTGTAATGACAGTTTCACTCACAGGATCAGTGAAGTGTATACAATATGTGTGTAATTATTAATCCATCTATCTGTCGGTCTGTGTGGAGAACTGTGGTTGATTTGCAGGCACAAAGCACAATGACCTTGATGCACTGAAATGGCTCCGTTAGCAGGTATCGAAACGCTAAAGCATTGTGAAAAAATTCCACCAGACTATACATTTATGAGCAGATCTTAACACTTATGCAAACTGTTTCCCACTATTCTAGTTGTTCATTTTAGGAGATTTATGAGAGGGAGACATCAAAGAACCAGAACATACCAGCTCCAGTGTGTTAATGTTTGTTCTGCTCAATGCAGCTCCTTTCTCGGCACAGACATTGCTTTCCACTGATCTCATGTTAATTGTATCCTGGCCTCCACCAGTCCTGAAAAAAGGCAAAGTCATCATACTGTTTACATCATCAGTAAGCTCCTGGGCCATTCATTCCAGCGTTAGTCATTTAATTTGCAATGGTGAGGAAGTGTTGCTTATAGCCAATTGTCTGTACTATTCAAGTTGATTCATCACGGTATCAACTCAGAGGCCTCCTACTCATGAACACTTACTCACTTCATCTACATTTCACACTATCAGATATGCTAAATCTCAGTACCTAACAATTTTATGTCCTTCTGAGCCATTCCAGGACTTTGTAGAAATACAATTGTAACATAAAAATATCATATACATCCTTTTTGCCATAGTGATTGCTGGGAGTAGAAATACAATATAGGGACCATCTACAAATTTTGTTTAGGGAGAAAAAAAACCATAACACCAACTTGGCAATATGACTCTTAACCATGTTTTTTTTTTTTTTCTTTTTTTTTTTCAGGTTTAGATAAATTAAGCCAAGCACTTCAAAATAATTTTTAGCTGGGTCATTTTGACATGATCAGAACTTAAGGGTTAAACCACAATACAGTGCATCACTCATATAGTAAAGGTACTGAATTATTTAACAAACAACATATATCTGCACAGATCAGAAATCTAGCCCTGTGCTTCAATTTAGCTGAAGGGTTTGTTTATTTATTTATTTATTTGAAAACTTTGGACAACACTGCCACCACATGGCTCAGAAATTTGAAGGGGAATCGAGTGACTTATAGTTTATCTTATAGCGCCCTCTGTTGTTTAAAACAGATATAATCAGTACCTAGTTAAACAAGTTGTACACTGTTAAATAAATTAGTACGAGGTGCACATAGGTGTAATTCTTTGATTAGATTAATAAACGGGGGAAACAAATATACCCAATTCAAATATATACTGTTTCATTAAAGTCCTTTCAAATTTTATGTTGGACAGCTCGAAATAGTTCAGCTTCAGAACTGTAACAGTTGACTGACACTCAGATTATAAATATGCAAAAAGCTCGTTCTTATCTGACTCTATAATCATATAACTAATTCATTTATTCTCAGCATCTATATCTTTTACAGTTGAATTTTGATCACCTGTGGGGTAATAGGATATTTGAAGTCATTACTGCATCATGTAAGATCCAACAAACAGAAATAACTCAAAAAACAAGCAATTCGGTTTCCAAAAGCTGTGCTCCAGGTGAGGCTCGAACTCACAACCTCGGCATTGCTCTGCATTGTACTGCTGTATAAGTACCGCGCGCTAACCGATTGCGCCACTGGAGCTCCGTCCATTTAGTCTTCCTGCACGTCTTATAGCGTTAGTACAAGTAATCAGCGTTATAACTGCATGCAATCAATTATTTCGGTTTAGTATATTAACACACTATATGAATTTGTAATGCTTTATATAACCGACCCAGGCTACACAATACTGAAATCAGCTGCTTTATTAACTAGGTCAGCTAACTCACCGCTAGATTCGTGGTGAGCAAATAGCACTCTTCTCTACGCAATTAACGTAAACCGGCGCTTTGTCTAGCTTGAATGCTGACAAAATCAGTTTGATCTCACTATCTGCCGACCGATTTTGACCACAATAAAAGGCAAAAGCTTAATTTATTAGATGAGTAAATAAACCAAAACACAAGGAAGATGAACTAAATGGCTAAGAGAACTATTTTTAATCTATACAACTAGCTGCTAATACCGCAGAGGTAGACGGTCCATAATAAAACCTCGGTCGAAGCTACTTTTTGGCTGCAGCACGGATTATTTTCCTCCTACGCGACATGAACTCTAATAAAGAAGTTTTCTATTGCGTTTTTACTTTTACTTTACGTGTGAATGTTATGGAAGGCCACCAGGGCCAATGGGTGCGGAAATGGGTGTCGAATCACTTCCGGTGTCATGAAAGTACTTGACACGGTGAGACGGCCCATACAAAAAAATAAAAAATAAAAATAAAAAAATAAATAAAAACATACTTAATGTCAAACACGGCTGGTTTTATTATTTACCCACAGCAGTTAGCGTAATGTTGTCCCGCTATTAGCAAACATGGCTAATTTTATTATTTACGAAAAAATAATAACATACAGTATGTGTGTGAATTGCACTCCACTTGGAAACGTTACAGTATCAGGTATTATGTATGGAAGCCCGTTTACGCCACAGTTGAGTAAAAAAATATAATGAAAACCCTGGCTCCATATAGTGCTAAAAGCAAAATACATAGTTATGTAGTCTGTATGTTTTTATAGAAAAATGAAAAGCATTAATTGGGCAGTGGTACATCAGTGGTTAAGACATTGGACTACTGATCATAATATCATGAGTTCAATGCCAAGCTGTTGCTCTTGGGCCCTTCAACTTCTCAGATGTGTAAATGAGATAAATGTAAGTTGCTTTGGATAAGGGCATTGGCCAAATGATAGTAGTGGTACCACCCCTTCTGATAGCTTACTATGATTGCTTATGTAAAAGATTCAGTATAAAGGAAATTAATGGCAATAATTATTGATTTGTTTATTCAATTGACACTTGTTATGTTAATTGCTTTTATCAGATTAATAACTGGAAAATCATTCCTTGAGTTTGTTTAGTTTCAGAATAACCTTTTTAGTCTGTACACTTCGGCCATTTCAAATTTCTTTGAGTGTTTTGCTCCAACTGTTTGTGGGTCGACTCAGATCTCTGTTCAGCCAAACAGACCTTCCACGACCACATCAGACTAGCGAGGAGTGGATAGGGAAGTACATCACGTGGCATGCATGGTGCATCATGTAGAGTTTGAAACTGTATATACATGCTAGTTAAGGAGCGGGTGCCATCATTTGTATTTTCTGCTTATATAGCTAGAGTAGGTTAGGTAGGGCGCTCCAGCGCTAAAGATTGTTTTCTTTATTTTTGAGACATTAGTCATGTAAGAATTGCAGGTATCGAGAGGAGTGATCATTTTGTTTGGCTGATTTCTTTGATTTATCACTGCTCATTGTCCCTCTCTGCTGTGTTCTGAACCTGCTACATGTAAATACTAGCTGTATAATTGCTCCCCTGTTTCTTGTAAATACTTGTTGATTTGTTCTGTATTATTACCTGTAAATACTTATCTCGTTCTGCATTTCCCACAAAACATGCCTAAATAGTGGTGGTTCTTCTATTCTCAGCTTAAACAGTGGTTAAGACTTTGCGTTACTGATCAGAAGGTTATGAGTTTAAACCCCAGCACTGCTGAGCCACCAGTGTTGGGCCCTTGAGCAAGACCCTTAACCCTCAACTGCTCAGATGTATAAATGAAGAAGAAGAAGAAAAAAGTAAGTCGCTCTTGATAAATGCTGTAAATTTATTTATTTTATTTTACTTTATACCCCTGGACATAAAAGGAGGGACGTAACAACACCTATATTTAACAAAGATATTTTCTTTGGATAAACCTGTTTTGTGTTTGAAAATGTTTGATATCCACGAGAGCAGAGTATTTTTGTGAATTTTTAAACAAAAGATCAAAAGGTTAAACAATATAGACAATTTTTCACAGCCTTCTTTGTTCATATTTACTAAAGGTGCCAATATTAGTGGAGGGCACTGTATATACATAATGTTTCCATTACACTGATTTGTCAAAAAAAAAAAAAAAAAAAAAAAACAAACAATGAATAAGATAGATAGACGTAACACAATTAAAGGCAAACCATTAACAAAGTAATCCAAAGCTTAAATAATAAAATAACATTTAAAAACAACTCAAGAAAATGAAAAGTCATAATCAAATCACCCCCCTAAGGACTAATTAATTGTTTTCATTATCTTCATTTTTATTAAAGTATATGCGTTACTTTGACCAATGTTCAGTCAGGCAGAGAGTGTGTCAAAAGTCTTGAATGATTTCTACAACAGCCACAAGTAACAGCCAGGCTAAAAACCAACTTCCAAAGGTCTGGGTTCAAGGGTTATGTGTGTACTATTAGTTAACCAGTGAACGGTAAACAAGGATTTCACTGAAGCACAACCTTGTACCCACACACGTGGTCTGTGCTCCTCCCCACCCACTTTGTCTCTGGCAACAGGTACAACATTAATGCATGAAGAGTAAATACACAACATGATATAAGTGCTCAAAATTGCTGCTGCCATATTGCTATAGCCTAAATCAATAAGAAAAATGACAAACCAGTCTCTTCATATCAACATAGACAAGTGGATTAAGGAGAATGAGGCTTCTTTCTTACCACCTGTCTGCAACAAATTAATGTAAGTAGATTAGATAATAGCCATTTAAGATTATTATGCTAATATTATCTACACTGAACTCAGTAAATAAAATGTTATTTTCAGGTTCTTCTATCAATTAAATATCATGTTTGTTGGTGGTCCAAACATACGGAAGGATTACCACATAGAGGAGGGTGAAGAGGTGAAGTATGACTATGCAATGAAAATTGTGATAAGGGCAAATTAAGGCTCCAAATCTCTCTTACTAATTATTTGATTTTTGCTCCATTTATGGTAAAGTAGTTTTGATTGCACAGTGGTATACAAGGTTTGTAATCAGTGGACCGCATAACTTCATTCAGGAATTGCCCAGCTCAAGGAGAACCATCTATAAAATCAAAATATCTCGAGTAGCTCCTAAAGTGCAATCCCCTTCTTATGCTCAACTCACTCAATCACATATCAAATAATAACTTAATTTTTATAAAGTGTATTAAACATTAAACCAATTTGTATAAGGTTGAAAAGTCATTCAACCCACTCAATAATGACTATAACAATGCTTATGGTTGATCCTACCATCTAAAATAAACAGTTTTTCCATCCTTACATTTTTGTACATTTATTTGATGATAGTTTTAGTGTGTTGGCCTTCAAATACACGTGCTACTAAAAAATGGCCCACATTTGTAACTTATAAAATATCTTCCTTCCTGCTTTCTTATTGCCCATGTTTAAAGTTAAAGCTTTCTGGATTAGAAGAGTCTAATGCCAATGTAGCAAATGTAACCAAGACTGTCATGAGTTACATATTTTATGTTAACATTCATGAGCCAGACTCACAAAGCGTAGAGGTTTTTTGGACCCTCCTGATAACAGTAATCTTTCACAAAAAGGACAAAGTCCATTTGTCTTTCTGCAAGTATGAACCACTAGCATTTTTTGTTGTTGTTTGGCTATGTTCACACTTCATACACTGTGTATTATTTAAGACTAAGAAAAGAAATTCAAAAAGAAAACAAAATTGTAGTTTCCTTTAGAAAATGTTAGAGAATGTTAACTTTGCATTCGGTACATGGGTGTTAAATCCAATCAATTACAACCAGTCGTCTGATTTTATTTTATTTTATTTGTTTTCAGTACACAAACCCCAGTTCATTAAAAACACTGGGAAATTAACAAACGAGTTAAACAGGTTGTGTTAAAACAAAAATACTAACATTTGTAGTGCTGAAGCTTGTACACCAAAGCACTGGTGTGGTCAGTAGAGGTCAGTGTATGCCTAAATACAGTGACACTTAATTAGTAAATGGTGTGCCTAAATGGTAAACACAACACTACAATATAGTCTTAGAGTTAGAGATAATTTTCTGATTCAATTTTATTTCTGATAATAATTTGCCTGGACTTAAATTTAAAGGTTGAATTGAAATAGCACAGATGGTATGAAACAACTGTCATATTGGTGTTTTTATACTGACCTCGCACTGCTTGTTTCAGCTATTTTACCAGATCCGGGGAGACATGGTCTTGAAAGTGATAGAGAATGGCAAACACAAAGATGTGCATATCCGTGAAGGAGAGGTAGGAATCACGACTTGGGGCTGATTGAAGTGTCAGAGTCCTTTGCCTGCCCTGCTGTGGCTCTGATACTGATGGTAGCCAGTTCTTTGTTTCTTTCCGCTTCTCTGCATATCACTGGGTTTTTGAATGCATTTAACTGTCTAAATATGCTATATGATCTGGCCCTAATTTTTTCCCCAGATGTTTTTGCTGCCAGCACGAATCCCCCACTCTCCTCAGAGACAGGCCAACACAGTGGGACTAGTGGTGGAGAGGAGACGACTGCACTCAGAGACAGACTGTCTCCGGTAACTTACAGTGGATATAAAAAGTCTACACACCCCTGTTAAAATGGCAGGTTTTTGTGATGTAAACATATGAAACCAGTATAAATCATGTCAGAACTTTTTCAATCCTCACTGTGAAATTACAGCGTATAAAAAATAGGTGTAGACTTTTGATTTCTATTGTAGCCAGATACTAATAAAACTATATCACATGTACTGCTTTAATATCATCAACTGGTCCTCAGGGAATAGTCTGTGTTAAGGCATATATAATCAATGGGTAATTGTTAAATGGTGTGTAAAAAAAAAAAAAGACACTACAATTTACAAAATACAAAGAATACACAGATTTAAGGTAGCCTAATAAAACTAATTTGTAATGTACTGTTACATTACAAATAATCACTATCAATTGTGTAATATCTTAGACGCTGATAATAAATAAATAAATAAATAAATAAATAAATAAATAAGTTTTCACAATAGGATTTTGGACCATACCATGCACATGAAACAATGCCATAATCAGAATCACTTGACTATGATGGCTTTTTGACAAAGAACAAGTGATTTCACAAATATTCTTAGCTGTGGCAATGCCCCAAATGTGTAGCCTCTCAATTCTACTTTAAAAGCTGTATGGTCACTCAATTCCAAACACAGCCAGAAATATCACAAAATATTTACGGCTGTATATATTTAAAATTCTTTCTCCAGCAGGTTATTTTTTATTCCAGGTACTACGTGGATAACAGCACTGACATCCTGTTTGAGCGCTGGTTTTACTGTGAGAACCTGGGCACTCAGCTAGTTCCAGTTATTCAGGAGTAAGTCATTGTTATGAGTCTAAAAAAATGCTCTCTGGGTACACAGCCTATACAGACAAACTTTGTTTTTGCTGACAGGTTTATGGCATCGAAGCAGCATAAGACTGGAAAACCTGACCCAGGTAACTGCTTTTTGACCTCTGCGCCAATTGTTAGACTTGGATGTGTGTTTTATATGAACAGTTCCCTTCAGTCAAAGAGTACTGTATGTATGTGTGGCATTTCAAAATATTCAGACCCCTTCTCTTTTTCCTCATTTTGTTCTATTAAAACCTTCTTTAAAAAATCAAAAGCTTTCACAGTTTTGCAAATTTATAATAAAAAAAAATCCTATCAATTAAAAATAACTATCACATTTGCACAAGTATTCAGACCTTTCAATCAGTAATCTGTTAAATGATCCTGACAGCAAACACATCTGTAAGTCTTCTTGGATTTGGTGCTACAAGTTTGGCTTACATGAATTGGAGGATTTTTGTTTTTGCAGAATCTCTCAAGCGATGTTATGTTTGTTGGGGAGAATAACTATACTCTATTTTCATGTCTCTCCAGAGGTGTTCAGTCAGGTTAATCTCTAGATTGTGGCTAGTCCACTCTTGTCCCAAAAACACTCCTATATTGACTTGATTGAATGTTTTGGGTCATTGTTGAAAAGCAAACCTTCCCCAGCCTCATACCATGAGCGCACTTGAGCAGGCTTTCCTCAAGAATGCTTCTGTAGTTTGCTCCCTTTATCTTGTCTCTCAGTCCCCACAGCATGATGCAGCTACCACTGTACTTCATGGTAGAGATGGAACTGGTCAAATGATGAGCACTAAGTGGGTTTCTCCACGTGTAATATTTGACCTTCAGGCCAAATTGTGCAATCTGGTTTCATGATACTATAAAATTTTGTTTCTCATGGTCTGAGAGTCCTTTATGCTACAAATGGTGATGTGCTGCAGAATTGGTTGACCTTTTGTAAGGTTTTCCAATATTCACACAAGACCTCTGGAGTCCAGTCTTCATGATCCTTTGGCCACCTCTCTATCTAAAGCACTTCTCCTTTGTTTGCTTGGTTTGGCAAGCACCCAGCTCTAGAAAGAAACGCTGTTGTTTCAAACTTCTTCCATTTAAATATTATGTAAGCCACTGTTCTCTTTTGAAACTTCAAAGCTAAAGAAATGTTTCCCCTTACCAAGATCTTTGCCTTGACACAGCTCTTTTTTGGTAATCATTCCCTCGTTGCAACATATAGGGTGTAATTATAGTTTGTGCAAAAAAGGTTACCATCTCAATACTTAAGTGTAATGTATATACACTATATTGTATGTTTTTGTACATTTATAACAATAAGTGGACAACATATTCACTGACATGAATGTTTGTAGCTGAACCTATCAAGCCACCACCTTACCTACTCAACACAATGAATGTGATGACCGCGTTCTGCTTCAAAGACTGGGTGGAGAAGCAGAAGCCCGCACTGGTCAGCGGAAGACCTCTGGACATGTTTGGAACTCAGTTTGAGACTGAGGTAAGAAGGAAAACAATATGATCTAGTACAAGCTTCCCAGTTGTGACATTAATACCACACAAATGTAACCTGTGGAAGTGCAATGTGTGTACACCTGAAACCCTATTTCAGGGACTCACAAACAACATACATCTGAGGGTAAAATAATCAGCTTAACTTTTCCAGTCAGGGGAAATCAAATGTAAGTGAACAATCAGAATGTCTAGATGCAAGCTATTGGCTGATTGAGCTGATTTGTGGGTATTGACACAGGTGGTAGTGAAAGACAGGGCCATCTGGGAAATTCTTTCAGAAAGCAGGTTTGGCACATAACCTGCTAATGGATAATTTCTATACTTGTTAATTGTTTCCTATTGTAAAAATGTAATACAATTGATTTATATTTTGGAATACATTTACAACATATTCCATTTTTATATGGGATTTTAAAATCTTACAATATTAACTCTGTGGATTGTGTTCCATCTGTATGTTTGGATGGACTGCTCTCATTTTACTTACATTGATCAAAGTTTCAATGATTTAAACAAGTATTAAAAAACAAGTGAGGTTTCACAGTTGTTGTCTTACCTTTCATCAGGTCAGTTTCAAGGAATGCACATTGGTCTTAAAGAGAAATATTATGAAGAGGCTGGTTGATAGAATCATTAAGGGAAAATTGGCAATCACATCATCCATAACTATTTGTTTTTCAGGTTATGCTATTTGGTCCTGGAGAATCAGAGACATCTAAAAGAGCCTCCGATGGATGGATCTGGCAGCTAGTATATTTCTCAAATTTATTTATTTACTTAACTTGTGTGTGTTCACTGACAAGTGGTCTAGCATATTTATTTATTTTACTGCCACTCATTGTAGGAGGGATCCTCGAGTGTCTCTATGAATGGCCAACACTACAATCTCTCTGTGGGGGACTGTCTTTTGGTACTTGCACTGACAGAGTAAGTGGCTACTGTAAAATACAGTTAGCGATAGAATTTTTAATTTTATTTTTTGGGGGGGAGTTGTACTGTATGCCATAAGTTTAGTCTTTACTGGTTGCTTATGTAACACAAGTGTGTGTGTGTGTGTGTGTGTGTGTGTGTGTGTGTGTGTGTGTGTGTGTGTGTGTGTGTGTGTGTGTGTGTGTGTGTGCGCGTGTGCGTGTGTGTGTGTGTGTGTGTGTGTGTATGTGTGTGCTTGTGCGTGTATCTGTGTGTGTGTGTGTCTATGTGTGTTTCTGTGTGTGTGTCTGTTTGTGTGTGTGCGTGTGTGTGTCTGTGTGCTTGTCTTCTCCTTAGGTATCACTGGCAGAGGGCTGAGAATTGTGTTGCATTGTACGTTGTTCAAAATCCAGAGAGGAAGAGGCCTTTCTAGGTCATGGCAGAAAATTATTTGTTTGTGATCTGCCTTAACATTAAGTGCTTCTATAAAGGTCCTGTGGTTTATACAGTAGATGACTGTACAATTATATTTGAAGAAAAATATATTGGATTTCATTTTAAAGTATCATTGAGGTTTTGTACTAGAAGACTTTTATTTAAATCATAATGTTTTAGTAATATTCAGTAATAATTCAGTAATATTTATGAAATTATTTTCATTCTTTGATATTATTAAAATAATCTAATATATAATTTAATATAGCTAATTACTAATATAATCACTTTACAGTTGATCTGATTATAGCTTAAAAATACAGAAGCTGTTAAAATATCACCATGCATAATAAGAGCCATATTTAAAAAAAAAAATAAAATAAAAAATTGTCAGGGGGAAAAAAAGGCTTGTGACATACCATCCTCCACACAGTGACAAAGATGTTGAAGGAAGTAAAGGAAAACTCCAAGATCACAGTCTTAGAATTGCACAGTTTAAGGGATTCTTGGGGTTATCATGTGTTAAATTATAACATACCACTTCCTTACAAACAAGCTGGATGGGTTGCAGGAAAATAAAAGCCCTTCCTGAGAGCAGCCCACAAATTACAGCTTCTGAACTTCTCCAAGCATCAAAAAAGGGAAGTAAATACAAGGAAACACATGATACCCCACTGTAAAATAATTTGTTGGATCACTGATAATTTGGGGTTGTTTTGCAGCTAGTATTTCCGATCTGAACCCTATTGAAAACCTGGGACAGTTTACATATACAACCATAAGAATTTGAAGGCTTTTGAAATGTTCTGCATGGAAGAATGTCCAAGCTCCCTCTATAAGCATTCTCCTAACTTAACAGGCATTAGGCCATTGTTATTTTCTCCAAGGAGGCTTTACCAAAACATTTTTAAACTACTGTTTTGCATGGGGGAAGAGAAAACTTATGTCTGAAACATATTATGGTTAAAACACTGCTTAAATATTAAAGTGTCACCCATTGCATGTTATTGCTTATTATAAATATTTTTCATTAAATACAACACTGTTGAATTCTCAAATCTGATTGGTCAAAAGGTAACGATTATTTTTTAAAATAATTAATCCGGATCTGACAGTAGTGCTGCTCTCAGAATTATGGTAAGATAATTTTATAGAGCAGTGTAAAATAGTGTACAGCATATGGTCAAAAGTATGTGGACACCTGACCAATATACCGTTCCCAGACATCCCAACCTGCAAAAACTAAATTCAGGGAGGTGGATTCACTGTCTACTGCGCTCCACCGACCCAGCCACATCCACACATATACCCACAGCCACCAAACATGTATGAACAAGGATACGATATTAAATTATGACAGAACGCAACTATTTATTTAACAATGTATTGCAACTATTTACACACACTATTTACACACACTAATGCAAACAGCTTTTCTGGTATATGCAGAAAATGTGACATTAAAATATGTACTTGCACTGTTTCACATTATAATATACTATATTATATTACTGTATTATTCCACTCATGGAGTCATTTTTATATTCAATAACTACTTTACACATGTCTACAGGGAGTTTGGCCTCATCACCTAGACATCAATACAATAGCACCTTATAGCAGCTAGTTAAAATAATGTTAGCTATGCTAATGGATGAATGACACCTATTAAACTCACCTCAACATGTAATTTAACCCACCATGGGAAATTGAGAAATCACTGCTGCAAACAGTACAGGGAGCTACACTGTCATTGTGTTTAACCCCTATTTTGCATGGGTACACTTTAGTGTAGTCTGGGGCGAAGTGCATTGTTTTTTTTTTTTTTTTTACAAATTTGGACACTCTGCTATGGTGCTGCAGACATTAACTGAACCAAACTGATGGATGAACTGGAGAGAGAGAGGTCGACTGTAAAGCCCGCCTACCGAGAAAACTGAAAGGTTAGTTAGCACAAAGAAAGACCAATCAGGACGCGCACTGTGTCACTCTCACCAGGTCTGTCACTTGCTCTCTCTGTTTCTCCAGAGCCCATCTGCCATTAAAAGTTTAACTCTCTTGCTCGATCTACAAAAAATATATATATGTATTTCTGGGATATTGTATATAATTTGCGTCAGGGAGCTGCTATTAAAATACAGGAGACTCAAGGAAGTTCCGGGAGAGTTGGATGTCTCCATTCCAAAACCATGAGTGTTAATATGGAGTTTGTCCCCCTTTTGCTGATATAACAGCCTCCTCTTTTGTGAGAAGGCTTTCCACTAGATTTTGGACCATGGCCCTGGAGATTTTCGCCCATTAACCCACAAGTGGTTTCGCACTGATGTCCCAATTCATGTGTTCAGGTTTTCCAAGTCATCCCAAAGGTGCTCAGTGTGGTTGAGGTCAGGGCTCTGTGCAGGCTACTTGAGTTCTTCCACTCCAACCTTGGCATAACGTGTCTTTATTGACCTCATTTTGTGTAGGGGGCAATGTGACACTGGAACAGATTTGGGCCCCTTAGTTCCAGTGAAGGGAAATTGTTATGCTCCAGCATACAAAGACATAATGTTCAATTGTGTGCTTCCAAATTTGTCAACAGTTTGGGGAAGAACCACATATAGGTGTAGCGGTCAGGTGTCTACATACTGTTGGCCATATAGTGTATCAGATGGATGACTTTGAATAGTGAAATAATATTTGCAATGAATTTGGTGTGGCAAATTAAGCAAAGTTCACTGAATTTTATTAACCTTTCAAGACTTACCATGAGCTATATGATTGTCAAAGATTACACTAGGCTTTTGGATTCCATAAGCTTCCACAAGTCAGTCTAATTTTGCTATTGTTTTCATCATATTTAAGTCACAGGACTACAAAAAGAAACACTGTAACATGACTGTGACACTATATGTGGTTTGCTAAGTTAACTAGCTTACTAGTGAGCAAAGTAGATGTGCTAAAACAAACATTAAGGACTACAACAATTCACATATTAAATATAAAATGCGGGATATTTCTGGGAGAGTTTGGATGTCTGCATTATATGTTATATTATATACTATATTATATATATATATATATATATATATATATATATACTATATTATATATATATATATATATATATATATATATATATATATATATATATATATATATACATATTAAATATATAACAGGTCTAACCCTGGAGAAAATGTGCAAGCAAACAGGCTGAGAGTGGAAAGTGAACCTAATTAGCTGTCAAGGTAATTAATTGCAGTTTAATGATTATTATTATTGATGCAGTGTTGCTGTTTGGTTGCAGTAAGCTAGCCTGCTGTTAAAAGAAAGTGCTTCAGTTATTGTAAGACATGCTAGTCATTATAATATATATAATTAACCTGTTGGCTGTAGTATGGCAAAGCTTGGAATAGCTTTTTTGATATTTGTATTGTAATTGTTGTTACATTCAAATGTGGTTGTGCTAAACATTCAATCTGAAGATTCCATATGAAAATACTGAAATCATTGAAATCTTAAGCTATAAGTGACACACTGCTAACAGTTTGTTTCTCAGCTTAATGTAAATAAATTGAATTGTAGTCATGCAAAGACTTTCTTAGCATTTTATCAATTCAGTCAATGGGAAATTTCATATTCAGAACAGTT
Organism: Ictalurus punctatus; assembly: GCF_001660625.3. Lineage (NCBI taxonomy): Eukaryota > Metazoa > Chordata > Actinopteri > Siluriformes > Ictaluridae > Ictalurus > Ictalurus punctatus. Next base: position 12,395,244 of record NC_030418.2, on the reverse strand, counting down.
TGTATTAATTCAATTTGAATATATATATATATATATATATATATATATATATATATATATATATATATATATATATATTTAATACAAACTGTATTATATTTTTATATGTATTATAATATATATATATACATTCACACACAGTATATATTTGGAAAAGCAAACATTTGAAACAGTGTCTATTAATAAAGTTGATACACTCTATAAAATAAAATATTGTGGTAATTTTTACAATTTAAATGAATAAAAAACAGATCATTCAAATGGAAAAAGTAAGTACACCCTTCAAATCCATAAAATTAGAATCAGGTGTTCAAGATTGCATGCCAGTGATTAGAATCTGCTTAGGGAGTGCAGGTGGAACCTGACTTTATATATATCCCTCTCATATTGTAATGTTACAGAATGTAATGGAGGTTAGGATGGATGCAATTGCAGATAATAGCTTTATTGGAGTAGAGATAGGCAGACAAATCCAAAACGTGGTCCAAAACAGGCAATGGGTCAGGCGATCAGCAAACAGACATAAATAACGCAAAACAGAATCGAAAAATGAGGGCGAGAACAAGATCAAAACTAGAACACATGAAACAAGGAACAAACACTTGGTATACTGAAAACTCAAGTAATACTTCAGAAAGTACAAAGAGACACGACGGGTTTAAATGACAAACATAATCAAGGGTGAACACAAAAACAGCTGAGACTAATGATGACACATACGGGAAACAACCAATGACCATACAGGGCAGAGACAGGACATAAACCATAACAGATGGACGTGTAGAAAGTAAACAGAGTCAATGTCACTGAAAATCCAGAAGCGCGTGCTTGCTCTTTGGAGCACGCTGCGTGCTCCAGCGCTTAGCATGAGGGGAAATTGTGACACATGTCTAGTGTCTGGTGTTCCCTTTGCTATTGAGGTGTGTGGTGTCATCATGCCAAGATCTAAAGGGTTCTATAAGGCCTTCAGAAAAAAGGTCGTGGATACTTTGAGTTTGGCAAGGGATTTAAAAAGATCTCCAAATTATTTGAAATAAATCAATCCACTGTAAGGTAAATAATCTATCAATGGCTCAGATTTCAAATGACTGCCGATTTGTCCAGGACTTTCCGTCCCAGCAAATTCAGCCAAAGAGCAGACTGTTTGATGCAAAAAGAAGTCTCAAATAACCCCAAGATTTCATCACAGGATCTACCAGTAAGTTCTGCAACTGTTGGCGTTAAAGTGCATGCTTCTACAATCAGAAAAGGATGAGCATATAGGCAAAGACCAGGCTTTTTGGAATAATATGCTCTGGACAGACAAATAAAAGATACACTCCACGAGTGTGGATCTTGAAATTTGAAGGATTTTTCAAGTCAGGGGATTGGAATGGCCATGGCAGAACTTTGATTTTGTGGTCAGTAAACCATTTTTGTGTTGATTTTTATGTATGTTTTGGCTCATTGTCCTGATGGAAGATCCAACCATGGCCCATTTTAAGCTTACTGCCAGAGGCAGTAAGGTTTTCATTTAATATCTGTTGATATTTGATAGAGTCCATGCTGCCATATATCCTAGCAAAATGTCCAGGTCCTCTGGCAGAAAAACATTAAAGAGCCACCACCATACTTAAAGTGGGCATGAGGTACTTTTCCATATGGCTACCTCTCTGTGTGCACCAAAACCACCTCTGGTGTTCTATTTATTTATTTTTTTAATTCCTTTTTTAATACTTTAAATTTATTTATTATTTCAGATTGTAGTTTTGGAGACTTTCTGACCCCAAGACGCAACTGACTTCTGCAATTCTCCAGCTGTGATTTGTGGAGATTTTTTGGCCATTCAAACCAACCTCTTCACAGTGTGTTGAGAGAATATAGACACACAACCTCTTCCAGGTTGATTCATAACATTTCCCGTTGACTGGAACTTCTTAATTATTTCCCTGATGGTGGAAATTGACATTTTCAATGCTTGTGCTATTTTCTTATAGCCACTTCCCATTTTATGAAGTTCAACAACCCGTTGCCGCACATCACAGCTATATTCCTTGGTCTTACCTATTGTTATGAATGGCTAAGGGAATTTGGCCTATGTGTTAGCTCATATTTATACCCCTGCAAAAACAGGAAGTCATGCTTGAACAATTTCCTGCTCCTAGTCACCCAGGTGTACTAAAAAATATCAGTGGGAATATAATTTAAATATATTTTTCTCATATGAATTCATAAGGGTGCTATTAATTTTTGCACACCTATATTTAACAAAATATTAACAAAATCTTTGGATAAACCTTTCTTGTGTTTGCAATTGATATCCATGAGAGTATCCAGTAGAGCAATTTGTCAATTTTTTTGACTGCAAATTTTTCACAGCTTTCTTTGATGATATTTACAAAGGGTGCCAATATTAGTGTAGGGCATTATATGCATATATGTATGTATAAACACTGTATGTGTATATTGCACATATATAAAGAAGCACAAGAGATAAAAGGACCTTTCTTTGCTCCCTAACTGTTAAAACATTTGGCATTGGTCTGCTTTCTTCATTAAACATTCATTTTCAGTATCTCCTCATAAGTATGAGCATCAAGAGACTTTTGTCTTACAGACATATAAACAACAAATTTCAGAAATTAATGAAAATCTAATGAAATAAAAAGAGAACTTTCTACTTGCAATTAATTTGCAAATTGCAAAGATTAAAAAAAAAACAAAAAAAAACAAAAAAAAAAACAGATATATTCCTGTGTAAAACATTTGGATTAGGCTCCTCAACTAACCACTACTGCAGCTCCAAGCAAATCCAACTGGTGCCGATATGTTTGAGATGTCAGTCATGTTCATTACCGTTTAAGTGATTGTCAGTTGGTTACAAGGTTCAGTCACTTTTGACAGAACTCTGCCAATCATCATATGGAGAAGCCACATGGGACAAGCAAAGAGTGCACTTCAAGGCTATTGGTCTACTTGCTGCTCATGATTTTTTCATTCATAATGCTACAAACATAATCTAACAATAATAAATAATGAATCTAAGTAATCCAGTAAACAGTCAAATTATTTTCTATCCAAAAACCCACATCTCACATTTATTCCCGCTTCCAGGAGGGACTCGAAATGATGTGCTTAAAGCTTGCGGTCCAATAAGCATTAATCTTTGCTGCCATTAAAACACCTTGCACTTGCCTTAGATGCCCATAAAAGCACCTATTCTCTGAGTTTCTATCAGTGCTGTGTCTTCAAAGGAGATTTTTCTTGTAGGCCTCAATGTCCACTGTCAACAGTGCAATAATGCAGTGAGATATTTGATAATTTGGTTCACTGAAATGTTACATTTCACCAGGAATGCTGATTAATATAAGCACTTTGGTAAATATTTAAATAAGACTTTTCCACATTTTAATGACATTTTAGGGGAAGCCCAGTTTACAGTGTATAAAGTAATCACCTGTGGTTTAACTTGATTTCAAATTGACTTCATTTCTTTTTTCTTTTCTGTATGTCAGGCCATGTTAAGACCCCGTTCTGTGCTCACATTTACCTGGAAAGTCATGCGCCTCCCTTATCTTAGCAAAAGCATAAGTGCACCATTATTTTCCAAGGCTAAATATGCAAACTATATTTGAAACATACCTATAGAAAGTTATCTTTCTTAGTTTCTTATGTCCTTTCTTTACTTTACTTTACTCACATAATACATACATGATCATATACAGTAAGTCATCAACCACATTAATAATAACATTAATAACATGGGAAAAAAATATAGCATATGCTATGATAGACATGTTTATTTCATAATGTTCATAATGTGTTTTTTGTCTGTATTTTCTGTGACTGAGATATTAACTATAGTAATCAGAACTTATTTCATTGCAGTGGTAATTCTAACAGTAAAAAAAAAAGACTACTCTGAGCCTTATAATCTTAACATTAATTAGCCATTCAATCGTATCTTCAGTGTGTTCCTAATAACATGTTTCTCTGCTAGGAGGGCAGCCATTGCCCAAGGCCCAGCATACTCCAAGGTCACGAGTCCTATGATATTATACTTGAAATGTGAGTAGTCCCATGGACATGCCTCCAGCAGCCTGAGAAAGACCCCCCAACTGAACTCCCACAGATATATGAACAAGGTGTAAACGGTTAGTCGAAGCAGTAAGGGGAAATGTCTCTGCTTTAGCGATGCACTCAAGCCTTCCATGAAGAAGATAGCCGAGCTGTATATGAGGAGCGACCACAAGCTGGTGTAGCCAGGAAGCCTCAGGTCACGAGTATAATACCAATTCCAGGAAGCAGTAAATGCCACCTCACACACACACCCATGCAGGGCATAGACATAAAGACGGACGAGGGGAGAGAGGGGTAAGAACGTGAGATGGTCATTAAGATAACCAGAGGCCCCTGCATCAACACCAGGATCTGTTCCAAGAAGAAACAGAGGTGCATTGTTAGCAGTAATCAAGTTATTCTCAGAAACATTCTTTATTGATTATAATTCGTTCTCTATTAACTAGTGTAAAAATATATAACATTGATTAGTAATGATGTTTTCTTCTGTAATGTTTACCCTCCCAGTTTTTATAATACAATAAACCTCTTCATTGTATGATTCACACTTAAAGTCAGCAGTCATTAGGTGGGTGGTGGCTTTGCAATTCCATTTTTCAGAAGTTGGTTTAAAAAAAAATCATACAAACCTAAACCAGGTCTAGAGTATTAACGATGGATTAAAAACTTTTAAAATGGTTAGAATAGAACTTATATAAATAATATAACTCTCTTTAATTTGTGTCTTCTCTATGTCAAATATGTCTGCATATGTGTGATCTTGGTATTAGAAATTAATACATTTTAAGAAAACTGCATAAAAACAGATAACCCTTATTATTTCCTCTCCTCTTCAACCATAAAATATAACACTGAACCTGTCATGAAACAGAGCAATAACATCTTTGCCATGAGTGTCTATGCAACCATATGTTTATGTAATAGAGGAGATCCCAAATTTTTGGGCAAATTACTCCAAATTTTCTGTGAAGAAAGCACTGGCATTTTTATTTACCATCACCATATTCAATAATCGTATATCATTGAGTTGTTTTCTTGACCTCTGTGGTTCCACTGAGTGAAATGTGTCCATTTGTATTGCCTATGTGTAAGGATAGTGAAAACAAACCCTAAATTATTATTATGTACTGTACACTCCTGGGCAAATAAATAAATAAATAAATAAAATGGGTAATGACAACAAATCATTAACAACAAATCATTGGTCAGAAAATTGGCAAGAATTAAACAAATGTACTGAGACCTCCTGTGCCACCATTTGTGCATTTGCTTTTGAATGGTTTGGGGAAAGCTAGAAACAGGGAAATTCACGTATACAGTCTTCATGTATGCAATGGTAAAATCATAATTATAATTAAAATGTTTGATGTAAATAAAAAATAAAAAATAAGCCATCTGCAAGTTTACCCATAAGGTTTAAACATTTAAAGAAATCAGTGGGAAAATATCTCTCATACTTAGTTTAGTTATCCATTTGTGTAATTCGTGCTAATTTCCTGACCAATGATTTGTTGTTAAGACCATTAAAAATTTTATATTTTGTCATTTTGCTCCATTTTTTTTTGCCCAGGAGTGTACACAGCATCGAAATGTGGCTCGTTTGAATGCTACTCCCAGTAATGTTTTAAATAGTATCACACAAAATCCATCATGACAGTTAGAACACAATTTGCTATTTTAATTTGTAAAAAAAAAAAAAAAAAAAATCTCTCATGACTCTCATAGTCCCTAATGTAATAATTGTTCATGGGAGATGGAAGTACAGAGCTTATTATTAGAGTCACTTTTGAGAATTAAATTGCTTATGATGAGCTACACTGTACTGCATCCTATAACTTTGCTACATTATAGACTTACATTATGCAAATATGGTTAGCACATCCAGGTACTCCAGATGTTGATAACACCATCTCATTATAATATTCTTAACCCACACATTTTAAGTTACTATTTACACTACACAATTATAGAGTTCCCTTTAAAAATTGCCACTTGACACAAATTCAACACGCTTATTCATTCAGTAATCTCCTTCAGGAAGAATGTGCAATGTTTTTGACCACTATAAAGTGACATGCATTACATTTGTTTCAGGTGGGTTACTGATATGCCTGCTCATATAATATCATCTATGGATGTGGGTGAGGGAATAATAATACTTGAAAAGAAAATACTGATATAACTGTAATGTGTAGATGGCATATAGTCCAGACACTATATAAATCTAATTATTAAACATCTTTTAAAAGTCTATTAAACATCATAATAAGCCTAAAACTGTTGTTTTAATTATTCATGTTGTCTTTTCCTTCATAGTAACTAGCCACTCTATCATGCAACTCAAGGAAATAGTTTTGAATAATAAATTCTGCTAATCATCATTTGTACAACACCACCAAGTGCAAAGACATGACCAATGAGATATCTCTTTAGACTTGGATTCTGTGGCTGCCTATTCGAAGATATATGTAGATTTTCTACTCCTCTATGCATGCCTTGGTGCGGCTCCAGTAGTATCAGGGTAGTAAATGATAAGCATCGGATATAATGACTTGTACGGTTAAATTATTATTTTATCATAAATATTTTGAATTGTATATCACACATGCAAATGACAGTTAAAAAAAATATTAATGTAGAACATCTAATACTCACTACTACTCACTTTGTGAGTGCCCCCTCCTTGGAAACAAATTTTTGGATACCATCTCTGTGTCAGTACTGCTCACCAGCATGCCACAGCTTTCTGTTTTCCTGTTCGTCCCTGGTCTTTAGTTTGCCTGAGCTAAACATTAAGCCAGTGCATACTAGTGACATCCCTGCCTCAGATTAAGGAGGTTTTTTTTTTTTTTTTTTTTTTTTTTTTTATTATTAAACGTAGAGCAGCGACACAACATTTGCTGCCTTGGTCACATCTTACATTGTGTGCAGGAGAGAATAATGGTTAACTAATATGATGTGATGAATATGGCATACATGACAGATGTTTGGTGATTCTTTGAAATGTTTGATATTCAGGGAAACTTTATGCTTGAAAATACTAGAAAATATAATAGGCTGAGTGTGCATATACTACAGACCAATGTGTGGAAATATATATATTTAAAGTTAAGTCAACTGATAATAACCAATACAGCAAATGTTTGTTATGTTGACATTGTGTTTATATAATAGAAAATATTCTACTAGCATGCAGTGATGTACTAATACTTTAACTACAATGAATTTATTTTATGGGCTTTGTGGAGCAGATAACAGTTTCTTACTCCATCTTGTAATGATTAACTCCTAAATTTACTACCTCTTAAATTTAGACTTAGTTAACCAAGCCTTCATGAGATCATCTACATATGATGAATCAGGCTACCATTAAGGAATGTCGATGACTGTAAATAAAATATTTTAATTTAGGTTGTACACTGTTTCTGCCAAATGATTGAGAAAAAGTTTTCCTATATTTACAAACACACACACACACACACACACACACACACACACACACATTATATATATATATATATATATATATATATATATATATATATATATATATATATATATATATATATATATACAGTGAGGGAAAAAAGTACTTGATCCCCTGCTGATTTTGTACGTTTGCCCACTGACAAAGAAATGATCATTCTATAATTTTAATGGTAGATTTATTTGTACAGTGAGAGACAGAATAACAACAAAAAAGATCCAGAAAAACGCATGTCAAAAATATTATAAATGAGGGAAATATGTATTTGACCCCTTCTCAATCAGAAAGATTTCTGGCTCCCAGGTGTCTTTTATACAGGTAACGAGCTGAGATTAGGAGCACACTCTTAAAGGGAGTGCTCCTAATCTCAGTTTGTTACCTGTATAAAAGACACCTGTCCACAGAAGCAATCGATCAATCAGATTCCAAACTCTCCACCATGGCACCATGTGTATATATACACACACACACACACACACACACACACACACACACACACACACACACACATACAATTGCAATCAAAATGATTCAACCTCCATTGCAAATCAGGTTCATTGTCTTTCAGCTGTTTGCAATGAACAAATCAAACAAAAGCAATTGACATAGCTCAGCACAACGAATGCTTCAAGTGGTTTCCCCAAATTCAACTGAAAATGCAACTTATAATGACCTCGCCAGTCTCAAAATTATTCAACCACTTCATGTCAAGCATCTTTTGTAATTAGTAGAACACCCTTTTGCTGTTATGACCTGCTGCTAACAAGATGCATAGCCAGACACCAGCTTCCTGAGGAATCTTAGCCCATTCCTCATGAGCAATGGCCTCCAGTTCAATAATATTCTCAGGTTTGCTTGTGGCAACCAGCTTCTTCAAAACCCACCAGAAATTTTCTATGGGGTTCAAGTCAGGTAACTGTCATGGCCCTGTAGAATCTTCCAGGATGTCTTCTGCAACCAATCCTTGGTGGAATTTGAGGTATCCTCAAAGCTTCAGCTCCCTCACGGACAGCTTGATGTTTTTTCCTCGGATTTCCTGATACTTCAATGAATCTATCTTGCCTTCCACACGCTGCAGGTTTCCAGTGCCAGAGGATGCAAAGCAGCCCCAGAACATCACTGAGCCACCACCATGCTTGACTGTGGACGAAGTGTTCTTTCTTCATTCTTCTTCCTCCAGACATACTGCTGATCCATCGTGCCAAAAAGTTCCAGTTTTGTTTCATCTCTCCACAGAACAGAATCCCAAAACATCTGTGGCTTATTTATATTATTCTGAGCCGAATTTTCTTGAGCTTTTGGGTCAGTAGCGGTGTACATCTTGGAGTTCTGGCATGGAAACCTTCTACGTTTAGTACATGCCTTACTGTGCTTACTGAAACCTCAGTGCCTGTTGCCACCAAGTCTTGCTGCAGGTCTTTTGCAGTCACTCAAGGGTTTTTCACAACCTGTCTTCTCCGAAATCTGGATGCAGCCATTGATAACTTCCTTTTTCTGCCCCGTCCAAATAGTGTACACTCAATAAACCCCTAGCCAGTTCAGGTATTTCATGTGTTCCAGCTCAAGCACACCTGGTGAACTAAGCCCTTGATTAATATATGGCATGGAGCATTGTCCTGCTGGAAAAACCAAACCTATGAGTTGGGAACATTGTCAAAGCAGAAGGAAGCAAGTTTTCTTCCAGGGTAACCTTGTATCTAGCTTGATTCATGTGTCATTGCTGAAGTACCCCCCAGATCATCACCGATCCACAAAGAGTAGTCCTGTCCAGACTCCATCTAACCATTAGGTGACCAAGTCTTGAGCAAAGCTGAAAATTGGATTCAACAGAAAAAATGACCTTACTCCAGTGGTCTACCGTCCAATACATATTCTCTTGTGCAAACCTCAGCCTGGTTCTTCTTTGCTTCTCATTGATGATGGAAATTTTTTCTGGCTTTGCACGACTTCAGCCCTGCCCCTAGGAGCCTGTTTTGAACCATCCTCACTATGCACTACACCCCAGTTGCCGTTTGCCATTCTTTTTGTAGGTCATTTGATGTCATCCTACATTGAGTTTTTGAGTGACATTTGAATGCACTGGCGGTCATCCTGGTTAGTGGAGAGTTGTTTTCACCCTCTATCAGTCTGCAGCTTTGTTGTCCCAATGTCTGACCTTGTTCTTATGAACCACCGTCTTTGAAATTTTATGGAAGCAACCTGACGCTCACTGTATTCCTCTGCCAGTAAAGCCAAAACTGAACTCTTATTTTCCTCACTCAAAATTTTTCTTTTGCCATGGTCAAGAGTTATTTTTTTTAAAAATTCCAATTACTTTTGAGGCACTACTAGCACTGTTTTTGCTATCCAGCTGGTCCTACTGCAAGAGGATCGTAATCACAGCAGTGGTTTTCATACTTTTCCTTGTTAAAATAAGAATTGGTTCACCTAATCCATACCTCTTTAAGTAGAATGAGGTGTGCTGTGTTGTAATTCAACTGAAATAGAATGGCTGCCATACATGTAGAGATACATATATATATATATATATATATATATATATATATATATACACACACACACACACATATATATATATATATATATATATATATATATATATATATATATATATATATATATATATATATATATATATATATATATATATATATATACTTTTGCAGACTTAATATAGTTTAGTAGTTTTGCTAGAGCCTTTGGTATATATTCTCATCTTGTTTAAAAAAGATTGTGGCTGTGAGGGTGTGTGTAGCAACAAGTTTTATTGGTCAAGTTCCTCATTTCTACCCCAAAGCTGTGGTTAGGAAGACAGTTCTGCTTCTCAAAGAAAAGCTGAGAGATATCATATGAGATTACACTGTGACTTACACAAACTTTGCAAGCAAAAATAACATGGCTGTTAATAAATTAACATTTTTTTTAGAAACCCACAGCCAAAAATGTATAAGTCAATGAGGCAAATGATTGATAAACAACAGTTTCCTGACAGTATACAGAAAAAGAACAGGTTTTCTTATTATGGTTTTACAGCTGCTTTCAGTAAGGGGAACCTTTCATGGCACCATTATTAGACTTCCTCTGTTTACTTTTCTGTGCACTATAATAAACATGTTGAATAACTCGTGTCACTGGGGATCAGAGTCCAGTATACTTTTACATACACACAGACACACACACATAGGGCAGTAGGGGAAAAACTAGTAGGAGTTGAAAGGGTATATTAAAATAGGAGAAGGAAGGCGGTCACAAATGGTGTTGTCATCCCAAAGTTTGGGATTTGTGAAACTAAAAGACTCTTTAAGACTCTGAATCTTTAATTCAAAGATTTCACCCCTTTTTATGCGACCCCTGTTATGGACACCAGGAGCAATAAATAATAAATCTAAAATTGTTTCAAAATGAAGTCATGCTTCACAACAAGACATAGCTCTATATGGATTTCTTCTTTAATAACACCTTTAATTCTCTCCAAATATTTAATTTAAAACATTTTATTTAAATTTTCTGCTTAGATTAGAGTAGAGTGTTTTGATGCTTGATATAATCACTTTTTTGTTGCAGGAGAAGGATGTTTTGGTAATTTCTGCTGCAGTATGGTGAAATACTTCATGCATTTGAGGGTGTATCACATTTGTGCAGCTAGTTCCTGTGAAAGTGACACATTATACAAATGAAGTCTTTCATAAACAGTGTTTTTTTTTCCTATCATGCTGTTGCATGTTGTTTTTGACTCATTTGCAAGAAAGTTTTCCATGGTCAATATTCTAAGTATTTGAAGGCATATGTCACGGTTTATATCAGTGTTGACATCTTGTGGTAAATTGACTCTAAAGTGCAGTTTCCTGCATGGCAGGAAACATCAAATTTAATTTCCTGTTACCACTAACTAAAGAACGTCTAGGCTATTGGTCTACTTGCTCCTCATGATTTTTTCATTCATAATGCTACAAAAATAATCTAACAATAATAAATAATGTATCTAAGCTCATATTCAATTTGCTAACAAAGTCTACAGTAAAAAAAAAAAAAAAAAAAAAAAAAAAAAAAAAAAAGATCCAGCTCATGTGGTCAGTATGACCACAAATGATTATCACTGAGCATCTTCACCTTTTTAGTCCAGGTTAGCTTGGCTACATATAAAATATAAAATAGAAATAATTATAAATTAAAATGAACAAATATTGAGCCTTTTAATCCCATCTCAAGGCTATGTCGAAGCATGCATCCCAGTGGAGCAAAAGTAAGCGTATAGCTCATCTTGGAAACAGAGACAAGAGATGAATGAAAAGAACTTTATTACCCTTGGGTAATCATCTGATATGTACTATTTTGGACTCTTTACAATTAATCAAGATTTGAAATAACTTCTCTGAATTTACTGTGACGTTGTCACAGTGTAAGAGGGGAGGAAGCTTGCTTAAAAGTGATCACAGTAGCAGTTTCCTTTCTGTACTGAGGAGTGATTAAGACACAATCATTTTTCTCTAGTAAGTAACAGATACATTTCTATGAGATATGAACTGATATTATTGCATACATATAATTACATGTTTTTATTCTGATTTTGAACTTAATCTGAATACTTAATTTTTGTTTATGCATTTGTTGGGCTAAAAAAACTTATTCTACTATCTTTTGAATATCTAATATTTTTTGGATGACAATATGAGGAAGTATTTGTTTCAGTGGATTGTTGGTAACATAACGGATGTTGGTATTGTTCTTCTAATGCTGAAAGCACGTCAGATATAGCTGTGTATCATTAATGTAGGTTAATATGTATTATATTTATGCTTACAATGGTCCTCACAAAGGAATATAATTGAATAATTGAAGAATAATTTAAGCAGTCATTTTGGATTTAGCATCAAAGTCTTAAGCACCTAATCATTTCAAACATAGACAAAAAAATAATGAATAAGATGTCATGGTAGAAGAATGATTTATATTACATTGGTGGGACATTTAGAGTACATTACATTGGTGGCAGGCCCAAATATTGTGTTGTGTTGTACAATTGTCATTTACACATTCTGCAGTTTAAAAGCTGTACAATTTCCTTTTTCTGTGTTTTGACAGATCAGTCCTTAAGCTGTGACGCAAAAGAGAAAGCTCAGTTCACACTTATAGGCGCATGAAAAAAGAAGTGTTGTAAAGACAGTATCCGAGTCAGCTTTTAAAATTTACTGAACACCATGTCCGAGAACAATACTACTTGTGCTGCGGGAAGAGAAAATGTGATATCCTCCATTCTCCCTCCTTTACTTATCATTGAGCTCCTGCTTGGCCTGCCAGTAAACCTGATGGCACTGTATATCTTCTTTCGCCACCTTCGGTCTTGGAGACCCAATATCTTGTTTCTCTTCAACCTGCTCCTGGCTGATTTTCTCCTCTTGGTGAGCATGCCATTTCGGATCAGTGCCTATCTGCGCTCTGAACACTGGGTGTTCGGTACTGCTTGGTGTCGGATCAACCTCTTCATGCTTGCAGTCAATCGATCAGCAAGCATCGGCTTTATGACCACTGTAGCTGTGCATCGATATTTTAAAGTAGTCCATCCACATAATAAAATCAACTTTATCAGCTCACGCCAAGCTGGAGGGATCGCTTGTTTCATCTGGGTAGTGGTGGTCTCAATGCGGCTTCCTCTGCTGACTAATGATCTCCTTATAAAGGAGAAGAATAATTCTTACTGTCGGAGCTTCAACATTGAAAATGCCCCCCCTGGTATTATTCTACACTATGTGATATATATTGCTGAATTTTTCCTCCCTCTATTGACACTACTCTTCTGCTCCATTCAAATTGCCTGCATATTACAACAGCTGCAGAAGGGCAGAGAGAAGAAGGTGCGACAGGCTATTCGCACCGTCCTAGTAATTGTTGGGGTCTTCATCTTTTGTTTCTTCCCTGGAGTTGCCACAGCACTGACCGCAGTCTATTTAAAAAGTAGGTTGGAGGTCTACTGTAATGCGTACAAGTTAGCCAGTCAGTTGTTCGTATTGTCCATTGGGTTCACATACATGAACAGTGCCCTGGATCCTGTTATCTACTGCTTTTCTAGCACCATGTTCCGAGATGCAGTAAAAAGGTCTATCAATCGAGCTGGACTGATGCAATTTCAGCTAAGCCGCCGTGCCAGCACTGTGACTGGAAGTGATTTCTGAGCAGGTGATGGTTTCTGAAGGAAAACACAAAGTGCCATCAGATTTGAACTGAATTTTTTGTTATTTGTTAGTCATGCCTGAATGAGCTAAGACTCTGTTAATGCAACTGTATAGTAACCATTAAATACTTGGCAACCTTTACAAAAAATGTTGCCAGGTATTTAAAAGCTCACAGCAATTTACCTTCCATAAAAGTATCTCAGTAGATGGTGAATGGGAATGTTTCAGTTTAGTTTTTTTATGCTTAATTACAATTGTAATTGTATGACATAAATGGAACATTTAAAATATATAAAGTTAGATAAAGTTGGAATGTCTTACATTTGTAGTGAGCAATAATACCTTAGACATAGCATGCCCACATTGCAGATAGCCACCAAAAAGGCTTCCATTATACAAACAGACACATCATTACACAATTTATTCAATAGAAATAAAGACAACAAATATTCAGACCTAATATACAGGACATAAGTTTAGCAACCAAAATTAAGAAATCTCCTGACTTTCCCAAAGCATATGACAGAATATCCCATCAGACTCATGAGAACAAAACACCTAATATGGATCATCAATTGATGGCTGAGAATTCTAGAGGAGAGTTATCCCAGGTGATAAAGCTTACTATGATTTTAATAATAATGCATATGTAAATGTACAGAATTTACCCCAACAAATGTGCGCCGTCCTCTCTCAGACCACTGTGAAACAATTAAAAAATATATATTGACTCTAAAAAAAATATATATGACCAAGATTGTGAACTGTTTTGGTAAATGTTTCATCTTTTTCAAAGGCAGAAATCAGGCTGATATTAAATTATTAAGGATTCTTACCACTATAGTTGTATTTAAGGGAAATGTTCTGAAGCTTTTCCGAAAACCAAGGGGAGAAAAAGTGGTATCTTAGTATAAATAAGTAGTATCAATATATGTTTATTTTTAGAACAATATTTTTTTTAGATTCATTTTTATACATACATCAGATATATACAAGAACTGCATCGAAACTGGGACAGGTGTCCATCTCTGTAAATTAAAACAGACAGGATTCAGTACATCCCATCCATCCATCTTCTATACCGCTTATCATTCAGGGTCAAAGGGAACCTGGAGCCTGTCCCAGGGAGCATTGAGCACAAGGCGGCGTACACCCTGAACAGGGTGGATTTAGTACAACTTAACACAATTTTATTTAATGATGCTAAAACTATTTATTCAGACATCTGAAATTCTTGATAATTGGCATCTCATAAAGAAGTACAACATTTTTAGCAAAATTATTCATTGAAATAATGCATATTTTGGGAAGGGGAGCTGTGAATTCTGGCAATTAGCAACATATAGTAAGTGTCTGCAAACTCAACTGTATGCATCTGTATATAAAGTATTAACTTTGACTTTATTATTACTTATGTAGTTGATTTGTTCTGGTTACTATTATTTTGTTATAATACTTACAGTATGTTATAATACCTGTCTTGCTCCATCAACAATTGAAATGCAAAGAGAAATGCAAAGATAAATCATAGTATTCTAACGCATTAAAGACAATCCACAAGTATTTTTACAATTCTATTTTGTTTTCATCCATTGCTGTTTTCAGTGTCCAAGTATTTCTGTTCAACTATCCAACTCTTTTCTCTGTATCTTGAAGTCAACCGCTCAGCAATAATCAGCCTCATGATTACTGTAGCAGTTCATCGATATCCTAGTACAGCGTTTCCCAACATTTTTTTCAGTCACGGCACCCTTTGAAAATTTTCAAAAATTTGTGGCACCCTACACAAACACTAATGCTAGACAGGGTTAAGCCTGGTTTATAATCGACACGTCTGCAATAGCGCGAGGGAGCGCGCAGCAGAAATGACATTATCGCAGAGTGGGCGGTCGAGCGCATTGAGTGCATAAGGTCTCATTGGCGTGGCGGTTTCAACAGCATTTTTTGCAACTTGCCTCGTGGCACCGCATTCGGAAATGATTGACTTCAAGGTGACTCTTAACGGAAGGTACGATTGTACAGGCATCTCTATGATCCATCCATGCGCTACCATATTGATAGCCATATGGCACAAAATCCATGGAAAGGTTTTTAAAAATTTATTTGCTTTGTACGTACTGTTGAAAGAATAAAGCCAAAGCTGAAGTTTTGTTGGGGGGGTGCACCATGTTTTCATTCATCATCATATCACATATACACATTTTAGCATTTTAGAAACGTTTTAGAAAAGGATTTTTTACACAGCACCCCTGCTCTGGGAAACACTGTCCTAGTAGTCCATCTGCCTCATAAAGCGAACACACACCATTCTTCTGGGATCACTTGCTTCATCTGGGCTGTGGTAAACTTGCTGCATTTGCTGACTGATAAATTTGCTTGTTTTTTTTTTTTCTGCTGTCACTTAGTGCAGACAGATAGTTGTCCTCTGTGCCGTTCCAGGCCTTTTGGTGTTACTGAGCTCACCAGTGCATTCCTTTTTATGTAATAAATTGTTGATTTGGCTACTACAAAAGTTTCTGCTATCTCTCGGATAGGTCTATTTTGTTTTGTCAGTCTAATGATGGCCTATTTCACTTGCATCAACAGCTCTTTGGACTTCATATTGAGAGTTCCCATGAACAGCTACCAAATGCAAATTCAGTCCTTGGAATAAACTCCAGAACTTTTATCTCCTTAATTTGGCATGAAATAAAGAGGAAACAAGCCACACCTGGCCATGAAACTGCTTATCAGTCAATTGTCCAATTACATTTGAACCTGTGAAAATGCAGAGTCTATGTAAAAAGTAGCTATAATTCCTAAACATTTAATGCAATATTTTGTTAAACCCTTTAAATAAAATCTGAAATTCTACACTTCAGTCACATCTTGATTTCTTCCTTTGAAATTGCTTCATTTCAAATCACACAAGTGGTAGTGTACAGAGGAAAAAATCAGAAAACTGCATCACAGTCCAAATACTACTGAACCGCATCTTGATTAAGATATAACATTTATCTTAGTAAGCGTTCAGCCAACATCCTGTCAAAATGTGGCACGTGCTGACTGATGTTAGAGTTTCTGCTCTTATTTTGCAGAGTGAGCACAACTCTGTAACACTTTTTTTGCAGCACAGCCAAGGCAACACCGTCTCAGTGTATATCAGATTTGTATAGTAGTTTATGGCGGAGGTTGTGAGGGGAGAAATAATTGGGAGGAGAGGAGTGGGTGCTTAAGGAACAGTTGCTAAAACTGGGCTAGCAATGCCCTTGCTGTGACCCAAACAAACTATACATTAACTATTGACATAAAATAATATCAATAAAGTAACATCCCATCCATCTTCTATACCGCTTATCCTTCCTTCAGGGTCATGGGGACACTGGAGCCTATCCCAGGGAGCATTGGGCACAGGCGGGGTACACCCTGGAGAGGGTGCCAATCCATTGCAGGGCACAATCACACACATTCACACACCAATTCATACACTACGGACACATTGGACATGCCAATCAGCCTACCATGCATATCTTTGGACTGGGGTGTTCAGTAAGTACAAATGAGTGTGATGGACAGGTGTCCACATACTTTTGGCCATATAGTGTATTTAACTGCGATGATGACCTCCATATATTGTAAAATATATTTACAATATATTATTAAATTATTATTAAGTATATTTTAATAGTCAGTTTTTAAAAAATATAATTAATTTAATATTTTTCTATCTCAAATGTTAGTATTGTAGGACCTGAGAGAACCAGGCCATAAAGAACTCAGCATAAAGAGCTTGAGCCAAATTCCACAGAGGGCAATCCAAACACATTCCTTTAAACTTTCAAACAATACTTTTACATTACATTTATGGTACTTGACAGATGCCCTTATCCAGAGCGACTTACATTTACCTCATTTATACAACTGAGCAGTTCAGGGTTAAAGGCCTTGCTCAAGGGCCCAGCAGTGACAGCTTGGTGGTGCTGGGATTTCGAACTCACGACCTTCCAATCAGTGGACTAACGTCCCCGTAAGATTAACTCACAGGACTGGGCCCAGTTGTGATTACAGATGAGTGTAATCTTAAGCCTAGTTCACACTATGCAATTTTAAACCCGATTTGCAAATCGCCGAGCTTGCCGACAAAAACCTTTTGATCGGAGGCATCTCAGCGCTCACCAATCGGCAGTCGATCGTTGTGTGTGAACCGCTCAACGATGCATCGCTGAGGCATGCTGACACATCGCAGAGGCATGCTGACACATCGCAGAGGCATCAGCGACACCAAACAGATATTTGACTTGCTAAATATTTGGAGCTGTCAGTGTGAAAGTGTTGACACCGGCAGTGATTGCGGCAACAAGGTACAGCCAGTGAGAGTGAGGAATGTGGTGTGGTCACCGTGAGGAAGGGAAACACATAAAACCTTTTTAGTCGCCTCCAACTCTCTCTGTAGTGCACACAATCCCTGCTGCCTGCATGTGCTAATCTATTCTTTTACCCACATTCTTTACAAACATTCTTTGATTCCTGATTACAAGACAGCAAGTTGGGTAGTGTGAACTTAGCCTTATACAATCTGACAACAACTCTGTCACCCGATGACTCTATCTGGTGACCAAACTACATTAGGTCACGAAAACACGTGCAAGAAGTGACATGGATATATGATGTGAAAACCACATGCGAAACAGGAATTGTTTGTCTGAAAATGGACGTAGGACAGAAACAAGCGGTGCGAACTGTTCGATCGATGATTTGTGCTGAAGAAACCCCAAAAAGGAAAAGACGAAGAATGTGGGTAAAAGAATGGATTAGCACATGCAGGCAGCAGGGAGTGTGTGCGCTACAGAGAGAGTTGGAGGTGAGTAAAAAGGTTTCTAATGACAAGCCAGTTTTGCAGAAGGAAGGTTTTGTGGGTTTCCCTTCCTCACGGTGACCTCATTCCATGCCTTTGTGGCTGTAGGTTGTCACTGCAAGCACTGCGAGTGACAACACTTTTCACACCACAAGATATCTGTGTAGATCGACTGCCGAATGGCGAACGCCGATTGCTCGCTGATTTGCCTCCAACCAATGGGTTTTTGTCAGCGCACTCAGCTACTTGCAAATCGGGCTTAAAATTGTGTAGTGTGAACTATGCTTTAGAATAACACTTTATACAACGGCCCTTGTTAAAGAGGCCATCTGGCAGGATGATGCCTTTTGATGATCTATCACCCACCGGAAAAGCCTCAAGGAGTCAAAGAAGTAAAACTCTATAGGTGAAAAGTGAGCAAGGTGAAAATCCCTGGGCTCTAAGGGTACGCTTACTCGACAGCTATGTACTAAAAACGGGAAAGTTTTTCCATTGCATTTTGCAAACGTTTTACATACAGATGACAATGTTGTCAAAACTATCCCCGTTCACATCCCCACGGAAACGACTAAAAACCATGTATTATGCATGCCAGGCCACTAGTCGGTGATGTAACTTTGTAAAGAAACTCTACGTGCCTGCACACATAAGCATTCACGTCAACGTGTGTGCCATATTGATTCAAGCAAGACTGCCCTACAAACAAATACAAATAAACGTGGGAGCTGTGGTTTTTCTGGATAAAAAAATAAACACAATAACATTTACGTTTCTCAAACAATTCCAATGGTTTATGATCCACATGGAGTACAAAAAAAAGTTCTATCTCCAGTTACTTAGAATCTCGATACTTAGACTTGGAAAACTATTCACGGTCATAAGGAATTGAGAAAACTCACACTTGTCAAGCATAGATTTGGCTTATTTATCTTGGCTAATAAATGTCCCTAATGTAATATAATTTAATGTACATAAAGTTTTTTGATAGTGGAAATGGATTTTTCTGTCTTCAACACCATCTTTTAGCTTGTCTTGTGCTCCAGATCAGAATTTGGTTAACAAAGCTCGTTAATTTTTAAATACTGAAAAAAAAAAAACCCTGAAACAATGCATCTTTAAGTACTAATAACTGACCATCATTGTACCAAAATACAAATCAAATAATGATACACTGGCAGTCAGTCTGCATTCTATATTTTATTAGCAGTAAAAGGATACAGATATACTCCAAAACAGACAATTACAAAGATAATTATAAGATTTTGAATACCCTTCATTAGCATAGATGTGGGCTAACAATTTGCTGTATGTAACAAATGCATCTCTGCTGGTCGTAGTGGTGATGCAGTAAATCTACACGTTGCTGGAGAGGCGTCAATAAACTCAAAATCTTGAGCAGCACAAACACAGTCCTGTTTTGAATGTCTCCTGTGTTGTTTTTAAGTACTTGCGTGCATGCCTATAGACTGAACATGTGTGCACGTGACGTCATCGTTTTCACAGATTCTCGTTTTTGTATATTTACACAGAGACAATAACGTCATAGTTTTCAAAATCTAGCACTTTGAAACCTGTTTTTGTTTTCAGGCCCCAAAACGTAGTTGCCGTGTAAACAAACAGCCAAACCGCATAAAAAGTTTTCCATTTTTATTTGAAAACGTTGAAGTGTAAACGGCCCCTTAGTTCATACCATCTTCTAAAAGGACACAGACTTTATCATTTCCTGTACACTCACGCATCCATGTCCACAATCCAAAAATATAATCCTTATGTTTGTCAATGTATACATTCACTAGTATCCCTAGCGAGCTAACTGTTGTGAACTATATTAACCCTGTATGTGACGTAAATGTAGCTATTAAGCTTTTATTATCTAGTATTAGGCCAATATATCTGGCAAAGTATTCCTTATACCTAAATACATCATGTTTGATATCTGTATGTCAGTTATAACATTTCCAGAATGCTAGTGAACGGCAGATTTTAATAACTCATCACAAAATCCCATTTTAAAAGTAAAGGACAAATTAACACTAAATAAGAATGAGCATGGACTCTAACAGAGATTATACAAATTAGTTGGAGGGAAAGACCAAACTCTCCACCAGTCACCCGAAAAGACCATTTCTAATTGGTTAAGACCCCTAGAGGGCTGGGATAGTCAGCAAGGGTTAAAAGGCTATGCCACAGTGAACCCTCTGACTACCAGCGAGAAGATTAATTTTGTTAGTCCCATCTGATTCATCAACTGTTTTTCAGACGTCTGCTTCTTCCTTTTCTTAAATATTACTGGCAAGTTAAGAAACTATTAAGCCGAAACCAACCTGCGACAGTGATTGACTCCATCTAGTCTCTGATCATCGGCTCGACCAGGCCTCCTGACGTCCAACGATGTCGCTTGCTTCATCTCTCACTAACTACGGCAAGCAAGAACACATCTTTCCCACGTTTAATAAGCTGGTGCAGTAGAATCCGCAGCTAGGCTAACCTTACAATCAGTTTTGGGTCACTCCTAAGGCATTGATGGTTCGCTCATGTCGGAGTCTTTTTTGAAGCCATAATTTGCCGAAACACTAGCATTCTGCTTTGCCACTGTTATAAGACTATTCCTTTCTGTCATGCTCGTGTGTGTATATGTGTGTGTGTGTGTGTGAATATGTGTTAGAATAGTCTTTGTGTAGCAGTTAGATTAGTTTATGTGTCGTAGAATAGTGTAATAAAGTCTTGTGTGTATTAAAGTGAAGTTGCCTGTGATTCATTTGCTCATGATCTGAGTCCCTAAACTTGCCGATTTTGTTACCCTGCTCAGAAATATTGCATTATCACTTTAAGGTATTACTATTAAAGGCCACAAGAGTAATAACTTTCAGAATCAGTGCAAACCCTCACCAAAAGTTTTGGCAATATTTCCTTAAATCAAATTAAGATTCCTAGTGAGCTAAAGCTTTCCTACATGTATTGTTGGAGCATATAGGTAACTAAATTTCCATCCATCCATCTTCTATACTGCTTATCCTACAGGGTTGCGGGGAACCTGGAGCCTATGCCAGGGAGCATTGGGTGCAAGGCGGCGTACACCCTGGACAGGGTGACAGTCCATTGCACGGCACAATCACATACACATTCACACATCTATTCACACACTACGGACACTTTGGACATGCCAATCAGACCACCATGTATTTGGACTGGGGGAGGAAACCGGAGTACCCGGAGGAAACTCCCGCAGCACAGGGAGAACATGCATAACTAAATTTAACTATCTAAATTTTCCTTAAATATAATGGTGGATAATTCAACAAATGAATCTAATCAGCCAATTTTCCCTACAGTGTGCTTTTATTTTTCAATGGTAATTACAATTGATCAACTGGAACCACTTAATAGAAAGCCAGGCTTCACAGAAATAATAGTAAATATATTGTCATTTTTTTAAATGATTTTGATCTCACCCTGAAGATTGGCATTTATGTGCTCTGTGTATTTTGCATAACTGTCTCACTCCCTCACACATATGCACAAATGGTTGATCTCACACTTCCTGTTATGAGCCCAGACTGTAGACAATTGGGTTCCAATCATGTTGTCATGGCTGTAAGAACAGACAGCAGTGAAAGTAGAGGAGGATTCTCTTAACTGTCTTTGGGGATGATTGCACTTCAAAAGCTCCCACACACTTTTATACAGCCTGCGCATCTGCTGTATTCCTGCAGTGTACAGTATTTGTAGGGTTTTCAATCTTAAAATATGGCACTCTGCGTCTTTTTGATTTTATCTGTGGAAAAATGTTGAAGCATACAGTACATACTGTACATGCACATGTGCACACATATGGATCAACTTATCCTAGATCACAAGAAAGTTAATAAAAGTTAAAATCATAATAGGCCATTGGGTGGGCCAAGAGAACAATACTTGATGAAAGTAATAATTTTCTGACCCTAAAGTGTGGGAGTACTCATTACTGATGTGTGTACTCCCTATTAGCAAATGTTCTTAATCTTTTTAAATAAAACTGTGGGTGGAGTCAGTAGTGAAGTGTATGGTGTGTAACATGGTGACATGACAAAAGGTTTCTAATAGACCTTGAGCCATGGGAAAACAGTGACAAATAGCAAGTCCACAACATGAAAAAATAATAATATCTCTCTCTAGTCCTGTAGGGTCACTGTCCTACAAAGTTTGATCCAAGAAATTGTTCTTTTGTTTTGTGGGAGAACCTTAACTCCAGTCTCCATTTAAAATTTAACCCAGAAAGTGTGTGCTAGCTTTGTGATTTTTTTTTCTCCAAATGTTGCTATATGTTCTAATGTTGTCACAAATGTTTACCCAAACATTGTCACCAAAAATATGTTTTTTGTACATTTTTATATTGAATACTGAATTGATTTACATGATAATTCCACAAAAAAAGAAAAGAAAAAGACACCACAGTTGAATGCACACTTAAAAATAATTATGCAATTTGGAAACACTCCCAGTGCTACAGACACACAATCTGTTTGCTGGTAAACCAGTCTAAAACAAGAAGATATGCAACATTTTTATATAGCCTTGTATATATGTATATGTATATACCTTGTATATATGTATATACCCACCATGCTTTACGGTGGGTACCATGCATTTTTCATTGTACTCTTCCCCCTTGCAATGCCGTACAGTTTGGATGCAATCAGTTCTAAAAAGATTTACCTTTGTCTCATCAGACCAGAGTATGGAATCCCAATATTCTTCACTTTTGTCAACATGAGCCTTGGCAAATGCTAAACAGGCTTTTTTGTATGTTGGCTTTAGCATTGGCACCCTTGCATGCCAGTCCCCTACAGCATACGTCGTGTTGTGTCACATGAAACAATCACCCCTATTTGGCTCTGTACAGCTTTGGCTAACTTGCATGATTTAGATGAACTTGCATGGCGACTTTACTCAACTCTTCTTAGGACAAAACACTCACCTCGAGGTGTTAGCTTCTGTTGACGGCTTGGACGTCTCTTGCCACAAGTCCATCCTTTTTGAATTTTTTAATCACTTTCGCTACTGTATTCTGACTGATTAGCAATGCTTTACTAATTTTCTTGTAGCCCTGAACTTTTTTGTGTAAAGAAATTACTTTCTTTCTCAAGACTTGTGACATTTCTCTTCTGTGTTGTGCCATAATTGTTAGTTTTGACATGAACTCATGACACTAATTAGTAACAGATGAGTGGTGGCTATCATTAAGTTTAAATTAGGATTCCAGAAGCTGCTTTCATTATGAAAGCAATTAGTCATTCGAGTCCCTTCAAAGCACACTTGACTCACAATGAATGTCTGAGATGTGAATATACTGAGATCCTGTGTGTGGTCTTAGCCCTGTTTTAGAAAGAACATGGAGAAATGGAATGGATGGATAAGTGGAGTGGATATGCTATGTGTTAAAACCATACAGAATGGAGGACTATGCTTATTTTAAGAGCACAATTGTTTCTCAAATTGCATACTTACTACTCTAGACGAACTTTTTGAATATACACAAGATTTCTATTCTGGCCCACAAATTGAATTTAGAATCCTTGTTCTAAATTAAAATGAATTTTAATTGAATTAAATGGTTAGAAAAAAAGAGTTAGTCTCTGTTGAGTTACTTGGGTGTAAAATATATAGCAATAAACTTTGAGCCATAAACTCAAAGTAAAACATCCTAATGACATGTTATTCTTCATTACTAAGCAATGATTCTGATGCTGTATCCATGTCTGTTTCCAAAATAACCATTTTATGTGTTTCACAGCAATGGAGGTGAATAATAATACAATACATTTTTATTGTGTGTGAATTATTTTGTAAACTGTAGTGTCCCAACCCACATCAATACTAAAGACTTTTTTTGTGTAGCTTCATGACATAATCCCAATTAATTCCAACAATAATACATCGTAGTATTAAAACTTAAAAATAAAGTCTAATACATATTCATTTTAACATATCTGTGAAACTAAAAGCCATTTAAAATCTCACTCTTTTCTTGTCTGCATCAGATGGTCATAGGGATTTGTTTGTTTTTCATACACTGGTGAAATTATATGTGAAATCTATACATTTATAAAGTTTAAGTGAAATAACTGACTGTTTCTGAGTTGAGTTGAAACTGAACTGCTATATTGTTTTAATACAGTTCTTCACTCCACTGCAATTCAGTGCAGCAATTCATTATTTAGTGGAGAGTAGATGACACTATATACCAAAATGACCCAATGTGATAGGAGTGGATTTTTTGAAAGGATTTTCAGACCGTAAAATGTATTTAAATAGAGTAATAAAAATGCTTCGATCATTAAATTCAAGTCACTCCTAATAACATTTTGCCAACTATGTCATTAGGCATACGAAAGTATCTATTAAAAACAGTTTTTTAAATAAATAAAATCAAAATATTTTTCTTATTTTTTATATAAATAATTATCCTTACAGTCATTTAAAAAAAAGTTAGAGGGAGCTTGAGAGACTACAAACAGTAGTAATAGTCAATTAAGCTACTTTTGTAGCACCGTCATCTGTAGTGTTTTCTGATGAGGTTAAAAAAAGAATAACTAAATAAATACATAAACAAAGAAACATTTTTGAATGAGCTTGCCCTCTGAGTTAACACTTTTAGTAAAATATTGGAAGAGAACTTGTTTATTTTGATTTGTTTGACAGCTGGAAAACTATTTGTACTTGACATTGTTAAAATGCATGTTATGCAAACAATAGTGCTTAATGTAACCTGATAAATATAATTTTTTAGGATTGATTATAACTTTGATTCAACGGTTGCTATCTTTAGGCAGCACTATAGGTACATGAAACCCATCCTCACAGACCTTACAAATCTGTTGCTGAAAGTTTGAAACATAAAATTGTACACAAAATATTGGCTCTCATTACTATAACAACCTGTCGTTTGAACTATTTAAAATATTAATTCATCAGATTATTATTAGAAGATTAGTCAGATTATGCAAATTTAATTGTTTATACAGTGGACTCCACACCCCTGTTAAAATGGCAGGTTTTTGTGCTGAAAAAAAAAAAATGAAACCAAGTTAAACCATGTCAGAACCTTTTTTTGCCTTTATTGTGAAATTGCAGCATCACAAATCAAGTGACAAACACCCAAAATGTTTTGGTGGGAAAAAGCAAGAATAAAAAGCCTCCAATACCCAGCTTGCATAAGTGTGCATACCCTTTTATAATTGAGAATGTGGCAGTGTTCAGAATCAACCATTCACATTCAAACTCATGTTAAATACTAATTAGTGTACACCTGCCTCCAATCTCCCAAAACCATACGGAATAATGTGTTATGTTCTGAGAAGAACAAATTTGAACTTGTTAGCCATAATACGAAGAGATATGATTGGCACAAAAAAACACAGTACAAGCTTTAATCAGGGTAGAGGGAGTAAGGAATAGCTCCAAATACCAGTAAATTTTTGGCACAAAACCTTAAGGCTTCTGCTAAAACACTTAAAAGAAAGATAAATTTCACTTTCAGCATGACAACGACCCAAAGTATACCGCAAATCTCTAATTCAACAAAGGAATGGTTTCACCAAAACAAGATAAGGTCTTTGAATGACTTAGCCAGAGCCCAGACCTGAGTCTAACTAAAAATCTGTGGGGTGACCTGAAGTGCAAAGGAGACGCACTTACAATTTGACAGATCTAGAATGTTTTTGAACAAAAAAGTGGAAATATATTGCGAAGTCATCATCCCATGCTGACAGACGTTTACCCATCACTGACTGGTGTATTAAAATCAAAAGGAGCTTCAACAAAGTATTAATTTAGGGGTGTGCACACTTACGCAACCAGGTTATTGTACATTTTTAACGTTTTAAAAAATAATAATTTTCCTTAAAATAATTTATTATTTTTCACTTTAATTTATAGGTTAAAATTTCATGGTAAAGGTAGAAAAGTTTTAACAGGGGCATGTAGATGTTTTATATCCAATGTATAATATATTAAATTTCACAGAATAGTTTTATTGAACAAATATTACATTTGCATGTGTTTTCCAAAAAGATTTAAATGTTTAGACCAAATGCTTAAAAATAAATAAATAAATAAACCTACTGCAGAACCACTACATAGTTTATCAAAAAAAAAATGTTTTAAATGATGAAATTAACAGAATTTCAGCTTGTAAACCTCTGACAGAATCATTTTGTCATACATAGACGTAGGTACGTGTTGGGGACTGAATGAAGGTGCTGTTAGACGTGACAGAGCTCACAGAAGTGAGCTGTTATGATAAATATCAAACTACGTCCTCATGCTTCCATAATAACAAAAGTGTTCAGAAAGAATGCAACACCTCCTTTTGTTACATTTTTTTTTTTAAACAGTTTTAATTCCATACCACAATGATCAGTAACTGTGTGACAGGTTGCATTTCATTTAAAGATAAATGGACATCACAACAAGAACTGATTAGTTGTGAGATTATTGTGGTCTGCTTTTCACAAGTGCAGTTTCCAGTTGTGCAAAGAAAAAACCCCAAAAAAACATAAACCATCACTGATATTGATGAATAATAATCGAATGCCAGGGTTCAGCATCACGGTCTGGAGAAAAGCAAACACTCGCATATTTGATAATAGCAATGGGGCAGAGGAACCTAATTTTATATGAATAAAAGTAGAGAATAAAATGTAAGATTTCATATTGATTATGTTATTTGTCATGCAGCATTTTTTTAATGATAAAGGAATGAGATATATGTGTCGAGCAGGCTTTATAATTATAAATGTTTGCCTTATGATGGACTGGTGTGTCGCATTCTTGCCTCATATCCAGTATTCCTGGGATAGGCTCTTGACCCACAGCAACACTAACCAGGATAAAGTAGTTACTGCAGATGAATAAATAAAATAATGTAACTGTAAATTACTATGTACACATATGTAGAGAACCTTTTGTAAACAAATACAAAAATCTCCAAAAACATACCCAAGAGGTCTGGTAATACGAATTGAAGTTGTTCTACTTCAAACTGTCAGACCAACACAATATCATCACAGCAGTTTTTTTTCCTAGTGAGACTGTGTTGGCCAGAATCTATTCCTAGAAGCCTAGAAAACAATTTAGCTTTATACCTCATTTAATACACCGGATTTCAGATTTGGCTTATTGGCTAATTAGCTAGGCCTTATGAGCTTAATTTGGTGTGTTAGAGGAAGAAAAAAACCCAAGTCTCTATGGAGGTGGCCCTCTAAGATAGCATCCAAGACCTCTCTTCAAGAGATGATATCCTCACAGTAGATGGTAGTGTACAATTTGTAAGCAGAAACAATCAGAAGAAGAAAAGCACTACAGCAAATGCATGTTTGGGTGCATACCAAAACTCTAATTAATTCCTCCTTGTATCCTCAATTTTGGTTCATTCAGTGTGTGATCCACAAATTGATCATAGTCCACCATATTTAAGGATTTCTTTAAATAACCTCAGAGGTATTAAGGCGAGAGGAGATAGGAGGTTCCGAGGATAACAGGTGCTTCAACAACAGGGGAGTCATTTTACAGTAGCATCTAATATATGTTATAAATGCTCCACTTCTCCCAAATATGTATTTCAATAAATGATACACTAATAAATAATACTAAAATAAAATGAAGAATAGTAATTCAATAAGAAAAAAAATTGGGGACAAATAAAACCTTGGGTAAATTAAAATGTGCATAGAAGTCATAGTAGAATTAATATTTAAAAAATTAACATTTGAGCATGTGATGTACATCTGCATTAGAGGTTTCACAGATGGTTATTAAGTATATGATATTGTACCCAGTGTCACTGAAAAAAAATGTTTCCACAGAACTTATTTGAAGCACTTTCTGTACACTGAATATCAATGTTCTGGCACAAGCATACAGCAGTGTCTAACTTTGACTCTATACGAGACTCTCTGAGCCAATGTATTTTAACCAAGCTAACCTCTACCACTATGCTATTTGTATAAGATCGATATGTAATGAATAATTTTACCTCTTTTTTTCAGCATATTGAGCTTTGCCCACTATATGCATTAATATTGTACTTCACACAGTATATGATTACACTTACCAGGCTCATGAAATTTCTCCTCTTCTCTGCTTCTCTATTTTTTATTTATTTATTTTTATTTTTTATTTTTTTGCAAAAACCCACTTTCCGGTACTGTGTTACCACTTGACTTGTTTGGGTTTGCAGAGAAAGGATTGTGCTTGAATATTGATATTCAACATATAGAATGTGCTGCAGATATGATGCATGTGAACATTTTTTTTTCTGTGAGATTGGTTTGGTAATATCACCAGGAGTGTGTGTGTGTGTGTGTGTGTGTGTGTGTGTGTGTGTGTGTGTATGTGTGTGTGTGTATGTGTGTGTGTGTGTAGGGGGGGGGGGGGGGGGGGTCTCCCAATGTCTCTCAATGTCTCTATGGGCTTCCTCTGTGTTCTCTGGTTTTCTTCCCGGCTCCCAAAAACATGCCAGTAGGTAGATTAGCTAAGATAACTTCTCCCTATAATACAAATAACTCGATAAATCATCACTCAGTCACTTTCAGTAAGCTATTTATCCTGATGAGGGTCACACTGGATCCAGAGCCTATCCCAGGAACACTGACTATGTGGTGGGAACACTCTGGATGAGATACCAGTCCATTCCAGGGCACCCTGCACACACATATGTACACCTTCACACCCAGGGGCAATTCATCTTAGCCAATCCACTTACTGGTCTGTTTTTTTGGAGGTGAGAAGAATCCAGACAACCCAGAGGAAATCCACACAGACATGGGAAGAACATGCACAGAAACTCTGCTCAGACCATCTCAAGCTCACAGCTCAAGCTCAGTCTTGAACCTGAAAGCCTGTAGCATTGAGGGTCCAATGCTACCCACTGCTATTTACTCTGATTCAAACATAGTGACCATACAGAAAAAAAGAGTTATTGAAGTTAGCCCTCACCCCTCTAATAAGGTAGAACCCATCACTATTATCCCCCTGATGGCAGAACCTAATAAAATGACCCTAACATACAAATTTTACATGGGCAGTAACATTGTGCAGGAACACAAATGTTTATTGCATTTCTCATTGGTAAGCAGGGGGGAACACAGCAAAAAGTGCTTTGTTGAACATTTTAGTAGGATGAATGTTTAACAGGCAAATAGCTACTCCTACTTTAATCTAAATAGCAATTATATCATCTGGCTATGCCATCAACTGAACAAAATCCTAGATTCTACCCATAACTAAATTCAGCTGAGATGCTGGGGTTGGAGACAAGCATTTTAAGTGTGCAATACAATCCATTGAATACCTTGGAATACACATTCCACTACATTTAAATAAGCTGTACAAATTGTTATATCCCTCTGTAACTAGAAACCAAAGACAATCTGGCAGGCTGGATTAAAATATCTACAGTCAATCTGAATATCCTCATCAAAACCTTTTCTCTATGACTCCTGTAGCTCCACCCTCTACCTGATTCTCCTCTCGGGACAATACAGTTGCCATATTTTATTAGAAACCCCACCTAGAATCAAGCTATCTACTCTCCAAAAGACTAACCAGTTCAGAGGACTAGGGAATATAATTTTTTCTATTATTTCTGATAACACCAATTACTCTACGTCCAGCACTAGACAATCAACACAAACCAACCATGGTTAAAGACTGAAGATAGTCTGAGGATAGGATAAAGAAAGACAGCTACATAAAGAAAATTATCATTTTAGCCCACCACTTTACCCAAAGTTATATTGCCTGACACCACAAAAAAATGTTAGCCCAAATATACATATTCATATTATCTGAAAACAGCACAATATTACTTTAAATTGAGAAATGGACTGCTGAAATAAATAATCAACAATCTCATATACTGTATATTGGCAAAAAGTATGTAATAATATCTCCATGTCCAGTAACTCAAAACTCCAATTAATGCCACATAAAGTTCTTCATGGAACTCACTATTACATATAAACCGCACCACATGGGATTCAGTCACACACTAACACATTCTCACACTCTCCAACTTTAACAAATGATTACTTTGATGCTCTCTGTTCATACATCGAAGCTGAGATGAGGTAAGATACAAATATGAGATGAGAAACTAAATATTTTTATGCAAACTAAACATAATATATTTTCTTAAATCTGACTAACCACATATTTTCCCCATTATCAGTGTATTAGTGATTGAATGATCAAACTAACTTTGAGTCAACATTATGTGCTATAAAACTACTACTGCCGGCCTACAGATAAATGTATTCAGAGATCATGAAACTTTTGAGTCATGGCTAGGGGTTCACATTCTTAAAGTAATACTTAGTTGAAGCACCTTTAGATTTTATCACAGCAGGTTGGCACATCTTAACTTAGAAATATTTTGCCATTCTTCCTTGCAAAAGCATTCTTATTCTGTCAAATTGGCCGGGCATCTCATTTGCATAGCACTTTTCACCCCACAGATTTGCTATTGGATTTAGGTCTGGAGTCTGGCTGGGCCACTCCAAAACCTTGATCTTGTTTTGGTGAAGCCATTCCTTTGTTGATCTGGAGGTTTGCGTTGGATCGTTGTCATGCTGAAAGTTGAAAATCCTCTTCATCTTAATTATTTTAGATGAAGACTTAAGGTTTTGTGCCAAAATTGACTGGTCCATTATCCCTTCCCCTGATTAAAGCCCCAGTTCTACCTGAAGAAAAACAGCCCCACAGCATGATGCTTCCACCCCAATGTTTCTCAATGGGTATGGTGTTCTTTTGTTGATGTGCTGTGTTTTTTTTTTGTTTGTTTTTTTCCCACGAATCATATCTTTTGGTATTATGACCAAAAAAGTTCAACTTTGGTCTCCTTAGTACAATACCAAATTATTCCACATGGTTTTGGGAGATGGGATGTTTTTCACCCCAAACTTTAGTTGTCCTTAATGTTTTTGTTTATTATTATTATTATTATTATTATTATTATTATTGTTATTATTATTATTAAAAAAGCATCCATCTTGCCACCCTAATCCAGAAATGAAGAATTGCAGGTAACAACCAGTACTTGCCAGAAATTGCTGCAATTCTTTTACAGTTGTTTCCCTGACAAGTTATCTACTGAGCTTCTCATCAATTTTAGAGGGATGTCCTGTTTTTAGTAATGTCACTGTCGTGCCACATTTTCTATGCTTGTTGATTGTCTTTACAGTGTTC
This sequence comes from Ictalurus punctatus, assembly GCF_001660625.3. Taxonomy (NCBI): domain Eukaryota; kingdom Metazoa; phylum Chordata; class Actinopteri; order Siluriformes; family Ictaluridae; genus Ictalurus; species Ictalurus punctatus. The sequence goes on along the minus strand of NC_030418.2, from coordinate 12,363,467 downwards.
CATGGTATATCCTATGTCTTGGAAAATGTTTTGTAACCCTCTCCTGATATTATCAACATTAAGATCCCGTACCTGCTTTGTAAGCTCTTTGGAGCCCACAGTTGGAGGTTACCAAGATGTCAGGAAAATCCTAAAGGAACAGCTGTACTTTATTTGGGTGTAATCAGTCACTTTAATTGATGGCAGGTGTATACTAATTAGTATTTAATGAGTTTGAATGTGATTGCATGATACTGAACACTGCCATATTCTCAATTATAAAAAGGTGTGCACACTTATGCAAGCTGTGTATTGAATGGTTTTTTGTTTGTTTTTCTTTTTTCTGCCTAAAACACTTCTGGTTGGGTTGTCACTTAATTTTCACATTTCCCAATAAAGGTGAAATGTTCTGATATGGATGATTTTTTTTTTTTTACTTGAACTCATGTCTCTTAGAGTTGCCGCAATGTCCTCCATCAATGTGAGCATCGTGTCCTATTTTTCCAAGACAGCATTATTGAGGACTTTTTGTTTCATCCATGCATGCATCGGGTAATTTATGGGTGATCCATTTATTAACATACGCATGTGAATGCGAAGAAAATGTCTGCATTTCCAAAACTTTTGTAAATCCTGCAGAAATTTTTAGTTATGATTAGCTAAAGCAAACATTTACACACAACTTTATTAAATGATTGATAAATGAGGCCCTAAAGTATGCACTGTGGCAGGGTGCATTATCCTGCCATTGGGGAATACCACTGGCATGAAGGAATGTACATGGTTTGGTGGTCAATGTTTAGGTGGGTGCCACATGTCAAACTGACATCCACATGAATGCCCAGGCCTAGGGATTTCCAGTAGAACATTGCACAGATCATCCTACTATATCTACTGGCTTGTCTTAGTCCCACAGTACTTCCTGGAGCAATCATTTCCCCCACGTAAACGGTGCACCAGCCATCCACCTGTTGCAAAAGAAAATGGGACTCATCAGACCAGCCAACCTTCTTCTATTGCTCCAAGGTTCAGCTTAATGCAGGTGCAATGTAGTGTCCTTTGTAGGCACATTTGATTGTGGATAAAGGGTGGGCATGCACACAGGTCTGCAGCTACGCAGACCCAAATGCAGCAGAGTCTGTTGCAGTGTATTGTCTCACATTCCTCTTGTACCCATCATTAACATTTTCTGCAACTTGAGCCACAGTAGCCCTTCTGTCAGTTTGTACCAGACAGGACAGAATTCATTGCCTTGCTGTCTCGATGAGCCTTGGTGTCTCGTGAACCTTGGGTGCCCGACACTCACTGATGACCAGGTTGACTGTTGACCCAGTGGGATGGCTGTAACAACTTGGCCCTTGCCATAGTCACTCAGGTCTTCATTCCTGCCACCTCTCCTGTATATAACACATCATCTACGAGAACCCACTGTTAACTTATCATCTAATATATCCCAGACCTTGACATGTGCTGCTGTTATGAGATAATCAAATGTTATTCACTTCTGTGAGTGGTCATAATGGTTTGGATCATCGGTGTAGATCCATTGAACTGTTTTTATTAACAGAATCTTGTAATGTGGGGGGGGGACTATTTTAAAAATGAATATTCTATATGGAGTTATTGACTGCTTGGTAAGTTCTATTATTACATTAATTGTAATAATTGGAATAATGAGCCATTTGGCCATTATCAGATATCATCAGAAAGACTAGTGGTCAATATCTGAACAATTCTGAATACAATTGTAAGAAAATAACATTTCAAAACTAGTGAGTTGTGTGAATTCTTACAAATTTGCGAGCATTAGCCCATGTTATTTAAAATTTTTTTAAAAAAAGCAATGTTGACCATTGGTGCCACCATGGTAACAAGGCTAACACTGCTTTATTTGTCACAATCTCTGTCAGGTGTGGAGCGGGATGTGATAATTATGGAGGTGTGTGTGTGTGTGTGTTTGCGGAAGTGTGCTTTGTGAAAAAGGGTGTTATGGCACCTCTCTGGCCCTCATTGCCCAAACAAGCAAATTAATCAGTTCTGCGGTAACCAGTTATTCCCCAGACGTATTGTCAATCAGACATGTGAGAAAAATAATCTTGGAGAAAGAGAAAGACAGACAGAGAGAGGCTTTTTCCCTCTCTGAGGCAGGGAAATGTCTAATAGGTCCAACTGAATTGAGTGGCAGAATGGCACCACTAATGAGGCGAACAGCCACAATTAGCTAAGAATGAAAAACTCAAAGCCAGAACACATCAGAGAATCAGAAATATGTTTCCATCTTTACTGAGAGGAAGAGGCTGACTTGGAAAAAAAACTGCTTTAAGATTTTAGTCATGCATTTAGATTTTACTTAACAGAAATAAATCAACTCGTATGTTTCAATGATCATGAAACAAAAGGAATATCCTTTAAGCAGTTTGGGAACAGCCAGGAAAGAGCACGTAGTAGGTTTATCAGCCAGACTGTGAGCAGCTTGTTCTGTTCATCCTTTCTCCTCTAGGCACTATGAGCAAATCCTTCCTCAGCTAATATGGAATAGAACAAGCTGTGAACCAACCTTTCTTATCTGTGCTTGCAGAAGGACCTCGGTGATGGTTTGGGACAAGAAAAGCATTGTGGAATCCAGATAATGGAATTGTGCACTGTCTGGGACAGCATGAAGTGTCAGGAAAAGAGGGAAATCTGACAGACCTTATAGTTCTTTATGGATAATGACATTTTGCACAATGCTAAAGGATATCTAAACAAACACCATTAAAAACTCACAGTGACATTCTCTCTCTCTCTTTGTGAATGTGTGTGTGTGTGTGTGTGTGTGTGTGTGTGTGTGTGTGTGTGTGTGTGTGTGTGTGTGTGTGTGTGTGTGTGTGTGTGTGTGTACAGAGAAGTGCATAGTTGAAAAGTGGAGACAGATAACTAAGTTACGTGATCAAGTAGTGATAATACAGGACATCCTCTTTGAGATGTTAAAATATCAACTGCTGTAAGGTGAGAAAAAGAACCAAATACAATGTATGTATGGCTTGTAACATGTAAGTGCTTTTTTTATGACCCAAAGTACAATACAAAATTGATAACGCTCATATTATGTCATATGCTCTGATTAAATTAGTTCAATATCTGGGTTAGAATCTAATGTTTCAAATTTTCTTTTCTTTCTTTCTTTCTTTATTTCGTATATTATGCAGTATTATATATTTTCTATTTCTATTTGAATTTTCAATAATTAGCCATTTTCAGGTCTGGCTATGGTGCAGTAAAGCTCTATCCCCTAGACAGGGTAAGGTATTTGAGTTTATATGGTAATAACATAAACAAACATGTTTTGATATGTATAGTGGGGGAATAAGTATTGAATGTGTCAAAAAAATTTTTAGTAAATATATTTCCAGTGAGGTTATCCACATGAAATTTCACCAGACTTTGGTATTAACTAAATAAATCAACACATATAAAGAAATCCAAACATTAAAGTCCATTAATGAAGTAATGTGTAATAAAGCGGAATGACACAGGAAAAAATTATTGAACATGCTAACTGAAATGTATTTGACACTTAGCAGAGAAGCCTTTGTTTGTAACGACAGCTTCAAGATGCTTCCTGTATGAAGAAATTAATGGGCTGCAGTATTCAGGTGTGATTTGGTCCATTCTTCTAAACATATTGTCTTTAAATCTTGTTCAATTGGATTCAAGTCAGGTGATTGACTGGGCCATTCTAACCTTGATTTTTTTTCTCTGAAACCAATTGAGAGTTTCCTTTGCTGTATGCTTTGGATCGTTGTCCTGCTGGAAGGTCCACCCATGTCTCATCGTCATCATTCTGGTGGATGGCAGCAGATTCTTCTCAAGAGTCTCCCGGTAAAGGGCTCCATTCATTGTTCCTTCAATTATATGAAGTCTGCCAGTACCATGCAATGAAAAACAGCCCCACACCATGATGCTTCCACCTCCAAACTTAACTGTTGTTATAGTGTTTTTAGGGTGATGTGCAGTGTGATTTCTTCTCCAAACATGGTGTGTAGTATAACAGCCAAAAAGTTCCATTTTGCTCTCGTCAGATTAATCTGGTTAGATTAAACTCTCCCAGTATTTCATAGGCTTGTCCAAATGAGTTGTAGCAAACTTTAAACGAACTTCGACATGCCTTTTCTTTAGTAATGCAGTCTTGTGGGGTGAGCATGCATAGAGGCCATGGCGGTGGAGGGCATTGCCTATTGTTTTCTCTGTGATGATGGTACCTGCTGCCTCCAAGTGTTTCTGGAGCTCTTTCCCAGTGGTCCTTGGCTCTTGGGCTACTTTTCTGACTATTCTTATGACTCCCTGGTCAGAAATCTTGTGAGGAGCTCCTATGAGTGGCTGGTTGATGATGGAGTGATGTTGCTTCCACTTGCAGATAATGGCCTCAATGGTGATTATTGGAGGATTCAGAAGTTTTGAGATATGTCTGTATATGATTCCATCAATATGTTTTGCAAAAATAAGGTTGTGAAGGTCTTGGGAGAGCGCTTTGCCTTTACCCATCATGAGACGTTTCTTGTGTGACACCTTGGTAAAAACAAAAAGCCTTTTTATAGACCATCAATTTACTAACCCAGCTGATATTAATTTGCACAGATAGGAGGTATAATTACTTTCTAACTACTTATGGATTTCAGCTGGTTCCTTACCTTATCTTGCCTTGGAGAACTGTTTTTTCTTAGCATGTTTATTACTTATTTTCCCCACTGTATAGTGACAGGTGCTGTGGCCATCTCACACCTCACACAAAGAATTCATACACTCAAAACAGTTCAAATCTGATCATAAAGCAGCCAAGCCACACATGGAGGCCTACAGATCTCTAGAAATAAACCAGTCAAACACTACAATAAGCTTTGATGGCCAGCTTCAGTTTTTTTTTTTTTTTTTTTTAAAGCAAACTGTGTGATGAGAGTGTACCTTTGCTTTGGTGGTTTTGTCAATAATTTGATTTGATTGACTGCTGATTTCAAAGTTTAGAATTAATATGGCCAAAAGTATGTTGACACCTGACCTTCACGCCCATATGTACTCCTTCCCCAAACTGTTGCCAGAAAGTTGGAAGCACACAACTGTATAGAATGTCTTTGTATGCTGTTGTATTAATAATTCCCCTTCACTGGAAATATGGGGCCCAAATCTGTTCCTGCCCCTGTGCACTAAGCAAGGTCCATAGAGACATGTTTGCTAAGATTGGAGTGGAAGAACTAGCCTGCACAGAGCCCTTACCTCAACCCCATTGAGTGCCTTTGGCATGAATTGGAACACCAATTGAACACCAGGACTCCTCACCCAATGTCAGTGCCTGACCTCACTAATGACCTTGTTAACGCTCCTGCGGCTGAATGAGTACAAATCCCCACAGCTGCATTCCAAAATCTAGTAGAAAGCCTTCCCAGACGAGTGGAGGTTATTATAACAGCAAAGGGGGACTAAATCTGCAGTGGGATGTTCAAACAGCACATATGGATGTGATTGATAAGGTGTCAACATACTTTTGAAATATAGGGTAGGTAAAACCCATGACCCAATTAATAACATAAATAATAAACAAGTAGGCTGTTCCTAATCCAATTTATCTAGAAACAGATAACACTGTTGTGATATATTATTTAGTTTCGATTGAGAGATTTGTAGTCAATTGGGCAGATTTTTTAAAAAAAAACATGAAATGGTCATGTAGAAATTACAAATAAAATAAATTTCTGCATGACTATCTCCTCCACCGGTGTAGGCATGCTTTATAACTTTCTTAAATGGTTTAAACCTTATATTTAATCATCATTTTAAATAGGGAAATGGGATCGCCTTGCAAACCACTTTAACTCAAGCCCTGTTTAGACACAAGGCTAAAGTCGATTTCTATTACATATTAAACTGATTCTGCTTCTCGATGTTTTCTTTTCTCTATCAACATATAACAGTAAAAGAACAGATTAATTTATAAAATTTGTAAATTTTACTGAAAATTGCATCCTGAATAAAAATAGCATTTGTTCCCCAAAATTCAAATTGAACAACAGCAATCAGTTCTGTTGCCAATAATATTTCAGGCTCTGTTACTTTTATTCATGATAAGGATTGCTTCTCCTACTTCTATTGCTTCTCATACTTTCCTATCCCATCAAGTTTAAGACTGATGCCAAGACACTATGAATATCCTACTGTATTGTTTCAAGACAAGGCTCACGGTTTGATATGCCTGCATATCGATCAATGCATTCAACAGATTGCATAATTAAGTAGGATATTTGTTATAAAATACCACCTATATTACATGAGGCATTATAAAAGTTTTAAGTTAATCAAGCTTACTTTTTCCATCCTCGGAAAAAGTAGCCTCCTCTTTAGCTGAAATTAAAATAGGCTCACGGGTTTTAAAAGCATGCTGTCTTTTAAGGGGTCAGCTCCTGAGTGGAGAAACATATTGTCCAGAGCCAACCCTATTCACCCTATTGTCCATGTGTCTAATTCCTGATGATGCCATAGCCATCTGTCATTGGGAGCAAAATTGGCTGTGCTCTCTAGGTGGGAGGGATGGCATACAATGTCTTGCCTGTCAGTCAGAGCAATTCTGTCCAATCGTGCACATCATGTATGGGGAGGATTGTCCTACACTGCCCTGCGATGTAGCATGAGCAGCAGTTCCAAAAAGATGAAGCAGCTGGCGATATGTGTCTTCGAGGAAGCATGTGCTAGTCCTTACCCTCCCTGGTTGATACAGGTAAGCTGTCTGGTGGGTGGGAATTGACCAAGACCAAAAAAATATAACCCCAATTCCAAAAACATTTGGACAGTGTGGATAATGTTAATAAAGAGGAGTGATTTGTAAATTATATTTGCCCTGTACTATATTGAAAACAACACATTATTTGATGTTTTACTTGTAAATTTATTATTTTCCCTGGAAAAGTTTGCACAAGTTAGTGCAAGTTACTCGTGCCATGGGCATTGATATACCCCATACCATGACAGACGCTGGTTTTTGGACCTGACGCTGACAGCCTGGATGGTCCTTTTCCTCTTTAGCCTGAAAAACATGATGGCTGTTTTGTCCTAAATCTATTTGAAATGTAAACTTGTCAGATCACAAAACATGCTTCCACTGTGCCACTGCCCATCTCCAGATGAGACTGAGCCCAGAGAAGTCGGCAATGCTTCTGGACAGTGTTGATTTCTGCTTTCTGCTTTGCATAGTACAGCTTTAATTTGCATCTGTGGATGCAGTTGCAAATGGTGTTGAGTGACAAAGGTTTACTGAAGTATTCCCGAGCCCATGTCAGTATATCCACTATATGAGGATATCCACAGATGCATGACGGTTTTAAAACAGTGACCTCTGTGGGATTGGAGATCATGTGCATTCATAAGTGTTTTTTTGGTCTTGCCCTCTAAATACAGAGACATGACTTGAAAAGATTCCTTGAATGTTTTAATTATATTGTGCATTGTAGATTGTGAAATGCCCCAAATCCTACCAAATGCCCCAAATCCTACCAACTATTATACAATTGCGTTATTTAAAAAACAAACAAACTACTAAATTAATGTCAGTGGCTTACTAACTGTAACACACGAGGTCAGATCTAATAAGTCATGTGCAAATTAACCACTCCAGAGTGCTATTTTCAAAATGTTGAACTTGTTGTTATTTCAAATGGATATGAGGGTAGATACACAATGTGAAGCACATCTACAATAATGAGATCTGGGTGACTACACCGGCAAATATTTGGAGAAACAATTTAAAGCCTGACATACATAAATGCCTCTATTTCCTCAAGCTGTGGGGGATCAACGAGTGGCATAAATAGAAACGTTTCAGGAAGTACACTAAGAACGCAGCATGCTAATGAATGGTTCACATCCAGGCTTTGATTTATAGGATGTTCTTAGGAAGATATGTTTATTATATCACCCCAAAACTCTGAAATAGTGCCCCTAGAACAATAAGAGGATAAGGGACATTGGCTCAATAAGTGTTTTTTAATCCAGATGTTTAACTTGTATTTCATTTAGTTTAAATGTGATTTTCATGATTCATAGTACTTCTCTTCTTCTTTAATTTGCTTTATAATAAATAATTTGAGTTGACAAGCTTTTGTATGTACAGTGAGATTCTGAACTCAATTATTAATACTATTCATTTACATTTAATTTTGCATCTCAGTGATGACAGTGCTTTAAAGGGAACCTGGGCTTACATCTAGCATGCTGCAATATATATTTAATTATTCTGGAAAAATACAAGGAAATACAAGAAAATGCAATATAATAATTTCAGTTTGGAAATATGGAAACTGCCTTTCTTCATTTCCAAGATCTCACTCTTTCTCACTCTTATGACCACAATAATTACAAGTCAAGTCCAAGACAAGTGAATAGCTTTATATACCCAGACATGACATGAAATAAATACAATACAAAAGTTTATAATGGTTTTAATGAATTGACTCTGAATTTCTCAGTAATGCTGCAATCATAGCTATCTTCTATCTATAGGAATCCAGCTAATGTAAGTAAGATGATATGCTGTTTAGCTATTAGCTACTATTTTCGTGCTAATGTTTCCATGGCTAGCAAAATAAAGGGTGGGTGCAACCAATGTCATGAAATTGGCAATATGGCGCTGCCCTTGACATTTCATTTAAAAAATATCTTAAAGTACATGTTTTGATACAAAGTGGGATCTCTGAACAAAGGCAATGGTTTGCCTTAAAGTATTTTTTATGTTTCCATTTTACTTTAATGGTTGCTAGGGAGCTGGCTGATCTTGGCTAGCACACTGAGCAGTGCCTGTGTGCATTTAATCTTCTGGACTCTGCTTTCTTTTATTCATAAGATGTACTCTCCGCATGGCCTTGATAAATGGAGAAACACAACTGCACTCCAAACAGTTTTGAGGCTATAGCAAGTAACACTGTCAATGTTGTGCCCGTCATGTTAGATGACCATACTGACTTTAATGCGTCTACACTAGTGTTCCTATGTTAATAACTGGGCTGTTTTCAAGGCTTGATTTGTTCTTCTGTGTCTGTGTATTTGTGAACTTGTGAAGGTGTCATATGCAGGTGTGTATCTTCATACTTTACTTAATAAATTAAAATCTAATTTTACTACAGAATAAATGGAAGAAGATAATTATTTATGAGCAGTTTGGGATTCTTTAGATTTTCTTCACAAAAAAGTTCACAAAGTGTCACGATTTCCCCTCACGCAAAGCGCTGGACCTTGCAGCTCGCTCTGAAACCTGAAGCACGAGCTCAAAGTGCGAGCATGCCCTTCCAGGTTCTTCAGTGACATTGACTTTGTTTACTTTTGTTTATGTCTTGCACGTGTGTTTCTTATGGTTTATGTCCTGTCTCCACCCTTGTATGTTATTGGATGTATCCCTCATGTGTTATTATTAGTGTCAGCTGTTTTGTGTTCACCACTGATTACGTTTGTTATTTAACCCCTTGTGTCTCTTTGTTCGCCATGTTATATTGTTCTCGTGTCTGGTTTTTTGGATCTCGTTTCTCTTTTGTGCTTTGCCTTGCCTGATTGATGTCTGTTTACCATTCGCCTGTTCTGACCACGCCTACGTTTCATGATTTGGATTTGTCTGCCTCTCTCTCCTATAATAAAGCTCTTATCTGCACTTCCATCCATCCTAACCTGCATTACGTGACACCAAGTGAATATTGTATATTAATATTAACATAGAATGTCTAAAGGCAATTTAGCGTAGCCAAAATACTTAACAATTAAGGGCAATTTATCATTGCCAGTGCAACTACCACCATGTTTTTGAGCTGAGGGAACCAGAGAATCCTGAGGAAACCCCCAAAGACATGGGGGAGAATATGTAGGACAGTAAACTGAGCTCAGGATTGAACACAGGACTGTGGGGCTGTGTGGCTGCAACCCTAAAAGTATAAAATAACAGGATAATATTCTACAGCCAGTCAATCATGAAACATGCACTAATGTTTGGCCAGGTACTGAATGGGGCTGTAGATTTCAGATTAATCTCAATCACTCTAAACACAATTCACCTGATAGAAAACAACAACCCCAAACACACTCTCATGGGTCTAATTAATGTACACCAAGTTATGGCACTCAGATGTATTAGTGATAGGTTCCTGGTAGGTTATGATATTTGTGGCAAAGGAATTCCATAGTACTCTGCTCTTTAGTAGTACTATGTTGATAATGTAGGAGAGGATCCTTTCATTTCTACCTATGTTTTTCTTCTGTTATGTAAATGTCATATTTTCACCCATGACACTGCCAATCTGCCATGAAGAGAGAATCAGCAAACCAGTCTAATATCCAGACATTAACTTCAATTTAAGATTATTATGTTCAACTCAGGAATGTGAAAATGATCAAATCAGTGCCATTTCAAAACATTTCATGTGTGAATTTCTTTGACAGCAGTGTGACATGCTGTGCCAGATGGTAATACTGCTTATTTGAGTCCTGGGTGACATTCTTATCAACATCACACAGCTCTCACCTCCCTGAAAGAACAGTGGGCCTGTCAATGATTATTGTGGTCATCCACACTGTGAGTTGGCTAATAATATAGGTGCATCTCAAAAAAAAAAAAAATTGAACATCATGAAAAAGTTTATTTTTTCTGTAATTGAATTCAAAAAGTGGAACTTTCATATAGTCTATATTCATTACACATGAAGTGAAATATTTCAAGCTTTTTTTTGTTTTAATCTCGATGATTATGGCTTACAGCTCATGGAAATCAAAAATTCAGTGTCTCAAAATATTAGAATAAAGATTTTATAGTACAGAAATGTCAACCTTCTGAAAAGAATGTTAATTTATGCACTCAATACTTGGCCGGGGCTCATTTTGCATGAGTTACTGCATTAGTGCGGCATGGCATGGAGGCAATCAGCCTGTGGCACTGCTGAGGTGTGATGGAAGCCCAGGTTGCTTTGATAGCGACCTTCAGCTCGTCTGTACTGTTGGCTCTTTTGTCTCTCATTTTGCTCTTGACAATGCCCCATAGATTCTCTATGGGGTTCAGGTCAGGCGAGTTGGCTGGACAATCAAGCACAGTAATACCATGGTCAGCAAACCAGTTACTAGTAGTTTTGGCACTTTGGGCAGATGCCAAGTCCTGCTGGAAAAGGAAATCAGCATCTCCATAAAGCTTGTGATAGAAGCAGATGGAAGCATGAAGTACTCTAAAATCTCCTGGTAGATGCTGCATTGACTCTTAACTTGAGAAAACACAGTGGACCAACACCAGCAGATGACATGGCCCCCCAAATCATTACTGACTGTGGAAACTTCACACTGGACTTCAAGCAACTTGGATTCTGTGCCTCTCCACTCTTCCTCCAGACTCTGAAACCTTGATTTCCAAATGAAATGCAACATTTACTTTCATCTTCCCTATGATTGTGGTTGTGTGTACTGAACCAGACTGAGAGATTAAAGGCTCAGGAAACCTTTGCAGGTGTTTTGAGTTAGTTATCTGATTAGAGCTCTTCTCAGGTCAACATTTCTGTATTATAAATTCTTTATTCTAATATTTTGAGATATTGGATTTTTGTAAACCGTAATCATCAAGATTAAAGCAAAAAAAAAGGCTTGAAATATTTCACTTTATGTTTAATGAATCTAGAATATATGAAAGTTCCACATTTTTAATTAAATTACAGAAAAAAACTTTTCCATGATATTCTAATTTTGTGAGATGCACCTGTAAGAAATGTTGCTCATTGTACTTGGAAATTAATACAAACAGCACACAGCAAGTTCCAAAGCCATGCTATTCAGCCTTTTTTCACCATAAGGCCAGAAAGGAGCCTGAGAACTTTCAAACAATCTTAGTAATAATTCCAATTCTGCCTTCATTTTATTTGAAGCAGTCTGTAGTAAACAACATATTAAAATGAAAAGGCCTCTGAATACACCACACATCAAAGCAGACCAGCACACAGAAGTTCATAATGCACCTCAGTTCCTATGTAAACACCAAGTGATGCATTATATTATGCCAAGTAAATAGGAAAATTATGCCACCTGAATATGTGCAGTGACATATCTATCTGACTTAAATCGACGCAAAAATATTGTTATTTTTTATAGAAGGCCATGCATGTGTTTCTGGTCAAAACACTATTCACATTCTCCAGGCTATAATAATGTGTTTCAGCAGGCTAATCACACGATAAACTGGTGGTCAACATAGTAATCTCACTGTAATATATGTACATATAATATATTTTATATATTGTATTCACAGAAAAAAAAAATATAATACTGCTTGATGCCAGTGGTAGCTACATGTTAGTGCCAGACCAGAGATTTACAAGCTACTGTCAACTCACTTATTCCCAGCAGTGGCTGATGCTCTGGCATACTGCTCTCAGAACCTAGCATTCATCCCACACACATACTCAAGACTTCTCTAAACCTCTCTATTTGTTCAAGTTTGGTCAGAGAAGCAGAAACATTCACTCCCCGGTCCTCTTTACTGCTCTTACCTCACACTTAGCCCTATACTAGCCCTCCTCCACACATTCTTCAATGCACTCTGATTGGCACATTGCTCACTTTAGAACTCGATAATTCTGTGCATCATCTTCATCTACTGATTGCAAATTAGCTCTTCTCTCTAATTTTGTCTCATCAAAAGCAGTCGATTAGCAGTGAAGCACAGGAAGTCTAAATTAGACACTGGTAAAGATTAATTGTCATCTTTTTCTATTTTTTTTGCATTTAAACTCCTGTGTTATTTTCTGAGGACAAAATTGCCATCAACTATATGGCTTTTGGTGACTAATAAAAATTCTGCATAGGGAAGAAAAAAATGAGTAACTTTTTGTATTTAATTTTGACTAAAGTATGTCAGCTAAAATGTCACAGTTTCATAAGCAGACATTAAACAAATTGTGTACTGGTTTAGATAGATAGATAGATAGATAGATAGATAGATAGATAGATAGATAGATGGTTTTTAAACATGCCTAAATTGTTTGGTTTTTTTTAATCTCATACAATAGGTTTACATGCATCCAAGGTCAAAACACACTTTAATTTTCGAATAATTTACATTTCAGCATGACCTCTTTTTCCCAGTGTCACAAACGACTTATTCAATGATCCGTTCATTCTAAACTCCTCCTTTCAGCGAGCCTACTCTGCTCTCATTGGTCAGATTGGTCAGTCTGTTGTGATTTGTCTTACCACTTACAGCACGCGTCGGAAAGGAAGCGCCCACTACCATATCCGAGTTTACCATATCTGTAATATTGTCGGTTTTACCTTACCAATTTGATGATAATGATACATCGGAAGATCAACCCGAACCACCATGGCAAGCACAATGGGAACAGGACGTTTTGCAGTGGTAAGTTTATATGTAGTTTCGTAATAAATTGAGTTAGCAGAGGTTAACAGCTAACAGCTGTGCACTGGCTGTACACATATACAACAATATCAATTTGAGCCCGAGTCTGATAGTGATACATCGGAAGATCAACAAGAACCACCATTGCAAGCACGACAAGAACAGGATGTTTCTCAGTGGTAAGTTTATACAGTATGTAGGTTGACAGTAACATTAGCTAACAGGCTAACAGCTGTGCACTGGCTGTACACATATAAAACACAAAACTACATATTTGGAACGCTCAGTAGAAAATATATAAATAAATAATTAATCATACTTACAGATTGTGATCCAGAGGAACAAGATGGTCCAAATAAATTGGGTACAGCCCCATGTTTAATGAATAATTGAATGAATAAATCCCATGTTAACTTCAACTAGATTTGAGAAGCAGTCGTCAGTCAAATGAAAGACAAATGAAAGTTGGAGTTGAACTGCTATGGTATCGGTTTAAAATTAATTCTAACCACTGATGCTTTACATTCTCATCCTTTGGTAGTCCATGCAAAGTGGTTTTGCTTTTGCAGCTCAGAAAACAATGTCTTCAAGACATCAGTGGAGGGTGGTGCTAAAAATTATGGGGAGAGCGCAAACAAACTGAAAATAATATTGTTAATAATGCAGGACTGAATGTAATTGATAAAATAGCCAGTTAACAGGCGATATAACAATATATCGCCATTGTTTAGCTAAAAATGGGAGATTCAACTGTTAAAGAATGTTTACTATCAGTAATAAAGTAATCAAGGTAGTCTTTTAAAAAATTTTAATCACTCAAAAAAATCCACTGTAATGTTGCCTAAACAATGGCCAGTAGCACTACTTGAAAATGCCAATCCTGTAGCCTTCATTTAGCTGTTCAACAATGCTAAGCTTCCCAAAAAACTGTAGACTCATAGCATTGTCAAGATGGCTGGGGCTACTTTCATGCCATTTGCATTTTTCAGAAAGATGTTTTAAGTCTCGTACCCCTGTCATTGTCCACAACGTTTCAGTGCCAGGACTGAAACAGCAAACAAGGAAAACAATAAAATGCATGACTTACATCGCATCCAGCTAGCCAATGTCATTTGCCATAACAAGTGCTGGAGAAACTTTAGGTTACTAATGTAACCCCGGTTCTCTGATAACATGAGTGAGGTATCTCACTATGGGAAATGCCACGGGCATGACCGATCCAGGAAGCACCAATTACATCACATCTGTTAGTTGACAGACCAATCAGAACAGTGAGGCAGTAGTCCCGCCCCCCTCATATATATCACTGCAAGTGCTCCACACTTCATTCTTAGAAAATCTCTTCTCTGTGCCACTGCAAGGAGGGAAGTGTGGTGAGATACCTCACTCACGTTATCAGAGAACTGGGGTTACATAAGTAACCTAAAGTTCTCTTTCAAACATTTCCTCGGAATCTCACGGACAACTCCCGTGTCGCAGATATGCTGTCTGAAGCAGGCATGTCAACCGACCCAGTAATGTATGTAACATACTCACAACACCCGTATGTACTCTCTGAATAGAACAGGAATATATGTGAACAAAAAGCGAAAAACACCTAACAAACGAGTGGTTTTTGTTTACACACTTAGGATGGAATGAGCCAGTGCCTTTGGTGAAAGAAGCTTTAAATCAATACTATCTATAGGCTCAAAAAGGGGCTGAGATAGTGCACTAAGGACCACAAACAGATTCCATGGCGGAATCAGTGGCTTTGAAACCCTTTGCAAACGTCGTGTACCTCTCATGAACCTGCATACAAGCAGGTGTTGACCTATGGAGTTCCTGTCAATCCCCACATGACACACAGAAATTGCGGCAAGATAAACCTTAACAGTCTAAAAGGCTCTGCCCTTATCCAAAAGTTCCTGCAGAAAATATGACACATCCGCAAACACATTTCATTTCCATCACATGCAGAGTGCATTAAAGCCGCTCTCACATTCTGAATCACCCTCACAGGCAAACCTGTTACACTCAAGTTTAACCTCTCATGGGCCAGGCCCAAAGAGCCACTTTGTCCGGGGCCGGGTGAAAAATCTCCCTGTGCACTTGAGAGAGGAGATCCCCGCCCAGCGGGAGAGGCCAGGGCTGATTGCACAGGAGTTGAATTATCTCCGTCAGCTACAATTTCCCAGGCCAGTTTGGGGCAATTAGTATGACTAAGTGACCACATTCCCTTACTCTTTTTAGTGCTGATACGCTCAGACTCAGTGGAGGAAACGCATACAGTAGTGCGTTTGGCCACGGGTGCGCCAGAGCATCTACATAGATAGACGCAGCGTCTCTTGCCAGAGAGAAGAATAGAGGGCAATACAGTGTTTACGTGCAAGGTAAAGAGATCTACGGCAGTTCGGCCGAACCTCTCCCACATCTGGCTCACTACCTGAGGGTGGAGGGTCCACTCTCCATACAGAGGGTTCCCCCTGGACAGGAGATCTGCCCCCACATTCATTATTCCCAGGACATGCATTGTCCGTAATGAAAGAAAATGCTTCATGCCAGACTGTGAAGCTGAGGAGAAGCTGCCTCCCTGGCGATTTATGTATGCCCATTGTCTGTTGTGTTTGATCTGATCAAAATGTGGTGGTTCCTTAGGAACTGCACAAAATGTTTAAATGCCAGAAACACTGTTAACAATTCTAGGAAGTTTATGTGTGCATTCTGTAGTGAGACAGGCCATCTCCCTTTCGCTATCCTGCCCTCGCACAATGCACCCCAACCTGTGAGTGACGCATCTGTTGTAACTACCTTTATCAAAGAAACTTCCCCCAGCAGAGTCCCTTACTCGAGAAATGCGTATGCAGAATGATGGTGCTATCACTTTGTGGTTGAGGTGGCGTTTTGGGCACAAACCCTGCACTGCTATCCAGTGCTGAAACTCTCTCAATCGCAATAGTCCCAGTGGAATAACCGAGACAGTTGAGGCCATCAGTCCTAGCAGACATAAACATAATCTGAATGGGACCTTCTTCCCTTCTGAAGAAGGTATTAACAGCCGCGAATTGACCTAATACGCTCCTCTGACAGAAATGCTTGATACAGGCCTGAGTTCAGTCTGAGAACCAGGTAGATGATCTCTTGTGTGGGCACCAAACAGCTCTTTGTCTTGTTTATTTTGAACCCTAAGTTCTCTAAATGAGACACAAGCATTTTTGTTTCTCTCTCTTGCAGCTCTGAATTGGACATTTTTGTGCATACTTTTGTTTTTATTTTCACACACATCTGTGCCCTTGGCCAACTGTCTGGATACACAGGGAACATTTTTATTTGTTTCACACACTGTTGACTTTGCCAAACCTCCTCGTTTCTCTTAAATAACCCCGCGGGTGGAGAGGGGAGAAACAACATGGGAGCACTGGGTGAACTGGTGCCAACACTCAAACCTAAGAACTGTTTTCCTCTGAACATTCCTCCGAAGCTTTTCTGCTGGAGGGGAGAACAAGATCTTTGCATCATGGAGAGGGGTGCTACAGAGACTCGGTGAGTGCTTTTTTTTTTTTACTCAGAAATAGACTACCGATTAGGTCACCAGGTTCTTCTTACCTCCTTGAGGGTTAGCTGGGTTAGCCTTACTCCTTGGCTGTGGCTGTCTTGGGTTTATCTCGCCCCGCATTGACTGCTGGGGTGGGGGGGCTAGGGTATCGGTACCCTGACTGCCCCCCCAACACCCCCTCCCGGGAGCAGAGGAAAACCCAGGGTGTGTGGGCTGGGAGGGGGGGTTGAGCAGTGGGCTTCCTGTGAGGCTAGTTTCAAAAGCCTCTCCATCTTTCTTGTGAAGGTTACACTGCTGCTGCATATTTCTCACAACAGCCCCAAAAAGGGCTTTCGGCTCCACAGGAGCATCAAGGAACTCCACCTTCTCCCTTTCTGTCAGGCCTTATAATCCCAATCACAGCACTCTTTTGCCCACCACTGCCAAGCCCATGCTGCGGCCACAGCTTTGGACTGCTCCTCTGGATGACTGGAGGTTGAGATCTGCAATGATGCAAATCTCTTCCCATAGTGCTGAATCAGGAGACCCAGCATTGATCTTCCTCCCCATATCCCCCATGAGCTCAGCCTGATTTGCTGTGAGCAGTGAGGTGGCGTTTAAAGCTTTGACAGCCAGGGCAGATGAGCAGTAAATTTTCTGGAACAGAGAAGCGGAAAGCCTCTCTGTCCATCCTGGCAGTGAAGGAGAGGCAGAGGATAGGGCTGCCCAGCAATTAGGGTGAAGGTAAATTGGCGCCGACAATTCCACTGGGGTGGTTGGACATCCCCAGTTCCTCCATATTAACTACATCCAGCATAAAGAATCCTTTAATAGGCACTCGATGAGAGAAAGGCTTGTCCCAAAAATAGCGCATCTCTGCAATGCAAGCTGGGACAGCTGGAATCAGTTGTTTGGCTGGGGAAGTGCATGATGGCAGCCTCTTACCATCATATAAATCCCTCTCTGTTCCCTGGCCTTCCTGTTGTGATGGCCAGTCAATAGAGAGTTTAGCAGCTGCTCTCCTACACATTGCAATAAGATCCAAGTCTCTCTGTATGGGGAGGGAGACTCACTTGTCGCACTGCTAGGTCTGGAAGAGAGATTATGAGGGAGAATTGTATCCTCTTCATCTTCCTCCATATCCCCTTCCAAGAGATAAGCAAATATCTCATCACCTTCCTCTTCAACTTTATCCCCCGTCAAGGGATCTGATTCAAAGTTGGGGGAGTTCGGGAGAGATATTCTCCATTAACTCTCCCCAGCTATACTGAGTTTGCTGAGCAGTCTCCTCTTTTTCTGTGAGTGGCACACAAAAACTTGGATCCTCCTTATTTGCGGCTATGATTTGCATTCTGTGCTCTAGTACCCTTATAGGGACAAGAGAGCAGTGCGGGCAGCACTAGGGATTAGTGAGCATAGCTTGTGCATGTCTAACTCCCAGACACGCAATGCGTAGAGGATGAGAGGACAAAATCATCAAGCACACGGGTGAATATTCCCTTAGAAGAATAAAGGAAAAATAGCCACGTTCTATGACGTATCTAAAAACACCAGATCGTCAACTGAACTGGTTAGCGGCCACTCCCTGCAAGGATCTGCTGAGGATAGCTTCCCTATAAGGATCTCATGAACAGGAACAAGAATAAAGTAATAAAGTGGGGTCTGCTTACAGCGATTATATATATATATATATATATATATATATATATATATATATATATATATATATATATACATATATATATATATATATATATTTTAGGGATGCACCAAATGTTCGGCAACCAAAATTATTCGGCCGAAAATAGCAAAAAAAGCACTTTCGGTGTTCAGCCGAATAAGTGAAAAGGCTAAATAAATTTGACCGAACAATGACGTGTTTGATGACGCGCCAAATAGCCTAGCAACCTAGCTCGCTCGAAGCGATGAAGGGGTGCACGCATGCACGAGCTACATGCACAAGCGCATGCTCTTCGGATGTTGACAACCGTGACATTGTTTACTGTGGACACTAAAGTGTTTGTTTTGTTTTTGTTCCGGAGTATTCTGTCACGTCGCAAGAAGTAAGGGAGTAGAGTACGGAAGCAGGTAAAGATGTATTTATTTAAGGGAAAATAACATTAACAACGTATCTAACTATACTATATCTACTATAATACTCCACGAGGTGTACAGGGAGGTGAGCAGTATATATCCCCAATATAATCAGCCGTATAGAACTGAATAGAACCATTTTTTGCACTCTTGTCAATGCACTTTATAATGCAATTTTTTGTTGTAGGCTACAGAGTGTTCCATTCTTTCAGCAGTCAGTTATAGGCCTAACATCGGCTATTCAAGGGGGGCTCAAAGGTGACCACATCAAAATATTTTTATTTTACTCATTTATTTATTTAAAGTTATATTGTGCCTTGTTGGTAGCCTATGCCTGCTGGAATGAAAAAAAAATGTTCAGTGTTAAATAAATATTTTGAAATTGTAGTTTTTGTAATTGATTTTTTTTCTTTGAAATGCAAGAAAAAATAGTAAAAAGCACATTTTGACTATTTAATTTATGCAATGGTGAAAAAAAGGTAAAATAAATGGAAAAAACGCAGAAAAAACGTGTTCGGTCTTCGGCCTTCGGCCAAGTTTTTCATTATATTCGGTTTCGGCTTCGGCCAAGAATTGTCATTTCGGTGCATCCCTAATATATATATATATATATATATATATATATATATATATATATATATATATATATATATATATATAAAATATATGATGGAGGCAGGACTCCCGCATCACTGTCATGATTGGTCTGTCAACTGACAGACGTGGTGTTATTGGTGCTTCCAGGATCGGTCACGCCTGAGGCGTTTCCCATAGTGAGATACCGAGTAAATGTTTGAAAGAGAACCCTGGGGGTAAGCTCGTCTGCAATCACCTGACTGCTGCTGAATTTGTAAGATGGCTTGATCTGGTCCAAGCTCCTTTATCATTTTTTTTTTTTTTTTTTTTGAAAGACTTGTGGAAGGGTTTTTTTGTAAATATAAAACCGAATTTTCTTTCATCTGGAAAAATTGTGCCTACTTCTACATTGTTGACAGTCTCTTTCAGTGCTGGTCAGCTGACAAGCTGTTTAGAGGGAAAGTGAGGCATTATGAACGGTCTTATCAAATGAGGTGAAAAAATATCAAAACAATAATAATTCGCTAGCAACAAAAGTGGGAATGTCTGGGGCGCAATGAGCGGCATCCCAAGGACAATCTGAAGCAAGCCAATTAGAGAGCAGCCTCAAGTCACCTGCTTTTCAAAAGTTTAAGGACCTACATACACACTCATTTGGCTGGCGCCCTGCACACAGATATGAACGAAATACTTTTTTTTTTTTTTTTTTTAAATAAATGCTAACATGACTAAAAGGCAAATAGTATGACTAAATAATTTAATTTCATAATGATTTTGCAGTATATATTTAACTTATGTTTAACATGTATAAGTAGCCTTCTTCTCTGGATAACTTGAAGGGGGCTGCATCCCAGCGCCCCCTATTGAACAGCTTCCACTACTAGACATGAACCTAACTATTTCCGCACACAAACTCAGGTGTAGTGTTTGAGGGCAGGTCAAAGTACACGTTGTTCGCGAGCAGCCAATGAGGATCAGAGGCACGGTGTTTTGTTCACAACCTACTTAGGTTAGTACAGGAAGTAAGTCTGGAATTACTAATGTCTCCTTTCAGCTGTTCTGAATCGGTTCTTTCTTTGGGGAATCAATAACTTAATTTGTTGTGCACTTTTGATTTATGAAACTTTGCAGACATTTTACGTTATATACTTTTTACTTTTTACGTTACAAACTTCTATATAACACACTACACGAAAGGTAATATCTGAAAAAGCAATATAGGCGCACTTTAAGGGTTTTACAACAACAGGGGTGAATACATATGCAATCATGATTTGTAATACAAAAAAATTTGTATTGACTTCTCCCCACTTCAGTTTTGTGTAGATTCATGACATAATACAAATTATTTCAGTTCCAGTTTCAGTTATAAAACTACAAAATGTGGACAGGTTTGGGGCATGCAAGGTACTAAATATAGAGAGACCAAAAGTATTTTTTTATTAATAAAAAAAGAGACTTACTGTCATTAATTATCTCTTAATGTTATTAATCAGCTTAACTTAAATGACTAAATATTATGTGTCAAATTTGAATAAAACTAAATTGAAGAATAAGACTAAATCAAATATAATAAACATTTTTTTTCACTTGGTCAGGTCACATGTATTTGTGTCAGAGCTGTATATATCCACATTTTCCTATGCCTTAAGACCTTTTCACACCAACAACGATAACTATAAAGTTAAATATATTAGCGTCCACACCAACGCACGAAATCATTCTGTTTATTCTAAGCATGTGCTCCAGTTATGTTGTCTGCTGCTTTAAATGCTCAAGCGCTTTAAAGCAGGATGGATTCCGATTGGCTGTCAATGTTTTTATCGTTCATCAGCTTGGAAAAAAATATTTCTGAAAGTGATTCCAACGACTTTGTTTCTCTGTGCCGTTATCGTTATAGTTGTGGTGTGGACTCTGCTATTCTTTTATATTTAGAACAATTTTTAGAACTATATTTTTATTGTTATCATTGTAGTTATCATCCTTGATGTGAATGGGCCTTTACCATCCATAATTTAGTGGACATTATACAATTTTATTAGATACATGTCTATCATAGAAATATATAAGAAATGTGTGGGGTTTTTTTATTAAATGTTTTTATCTGCTTTATTTTTTTCGGTGAAAAGCATTTGCCCATAAACATGCAACAAGTGTACTGATCCATAAATGAAAATAATCTACACCAGTGCAGAGCAAATGAGTCATTTTCATTTATGAATAATACTGTGAGTGTGCAGCTGTGCATGTATAACATACGGAATAAAATACTTCTTTAAAATGAACTGACAGCAAAGCTGCATATGAATGTGCTCAGATGTCACCTGGTTGAATTGGCCATTTCACACTGATCCATGAATATAAAAAGGACAGGAAAGGAAAAGCAGTAAATTTAAAGGTCAGAGGATGATCCAACTGACCTGGAGACAATGGGGCTCAACAACATCTTCTACCTGCAAACTCAACTCTTGGATAAAAACTGAAGAAGATGAAAAGAACGATTCTCCTCTGCTCTCTGATCTTAGGTTTTACTGTGAATAAAATCACAGGTTTTGTTACATCAACCTGTACAATCCTTAGAAATGTAAAAAAAAAAAAAAAAAAAAAAAAAAAAAAAGAGTACAGAAAGATTGCCTTGCTTTCCCAAGTTATTCAACACACACCACTGTTGCTTACAGAAATAGAGAAAGAGAAGGAGTTCAGTATTAAATTGACAGGCCAATAATAACAGATACAGGTCAGAAAGGGGCTTGAAGTTACAGGCACACAAAGATCCAAGATCATTCTAAGCTAAACTTATCCAAAATAACATTTAATTCACTATGATACCTTGATACCTTGTTTGTTTATTCTGGTTTTGACTTTGTTCTTGTTTTCAATCTTGAGTTTTTGCCTTGCCTTTTTTGGACTGTTTGCTTGATCGCCTGACCTCTACCTGTCTTTGTTTATTGATTCATGCCTGATCCCATGGACTTGTTATTTTATTTAACTGCCATACCTGTACTTGCTTCTATCTCAGCCTCCATTACGTGACAGAATACTTTGCCGATAACATGGAAGCAGCACGAAAGCGAAAGAGACATCATGCCAAGGTAATAAAGAATACCCTACTGAGACGCAATTCTATCAAGCTTTCTCAATGGGTTGCCATGGATCCCCTAGAGCCTTAGATTGTTTTTTTTGGCTACCCCGAGTGCTTTCTGTTCAACTGCCAATTACATTTTTTGAGCCTGGCACACCCCAAGCCTGACCAGAGGCAGTGGCTGGGGTTCATACTATTCCGGCTCACTGGCTAAGCCTGCCGATGGGCAGAGAGTCTGGCTGGTAGAGAATCCAAGGGTCTTCACAAAAAGACCCTTGGATGTTTGTGGGACTACTGATAAAGGACTACTGATAAAGGAGTACAGAGTACACACCCAACCTGGATGAGTTTTTGGGGAGGGCTAGTCTCATGAGTGAAATTGCAAGCCCATTCACCACCTAATACAAGACGACCTCCTCCCCAAAGCTCCTGTCAGAGGTCAACATGGTGACCTCTTCAGCGCTCCAGTATGAGATCCATGAGGGGGGTCTCCTCTCTGGAGTTCAAGCATGAGGTCAATGAGGCAACCTCAGCTTCAAAGCCCCAGTCAGAGATGAAAATGGCGACCTCCTCCCCAGAGCTCCAGCAAGAGACTCACAAGGTGGTCTCATCTGCAGTGCTCCAGTCAGAGGTCAGCATGGTAACCTCCTCTCCATAGCCACAGCCAGAGGTCAATGTGGTGACCTCATCTCTGGAGCTCCAGCTTGAGACCTACAAAGTGGTCTCACCTGCCGAGCCTCAGCTGGAGGGAACGTGATGACCTCATCCCCCGAACCACAGCCAGCGGTCAACCTGGTGCCCTCATTTCCAGAGCTACAGCCTGAGATCCAAAAAGGTGGTCTCCTCTGCAGAGGCCCGGCCAGAGTTCAACGTAGCGACCTCAGTTCCAGAGCTCCAGCCTGAGATCCACGAGGTGGTCTCCTCCTAAGGTGACCTCCCACACTAAATTCCTGTCTGAGGTCAATGAGATGGCCTCCCAAACCCTGTTCCTGTCTGAGGGGGACGAGATGACCTCCCAAGCCAGGTACCTGTCTGAGGTCGACATCATAGCCAACCAAACTCTGCTTTCACCTGAGGATGGTGACACAGTCAACCAAGTTCAGCCTGCAGAGTCGATGGAGACTGACACTCAGCCACCCTGTACAGCCGAGGACGCCGCTCTGCCACCCTGTACAGCCGAGGACGCCACTCCGCCTCCCTGTACAGCCGTGGATGCTGCTCCACCTCCCTGTACAGCCAAGGACGCTGCTCCACCTCCCTGTACAGCCGAGGACTCCTGTCGCAGCCAAGAGCTCTGCTTCCTTACTCTGCTGCGGACGTCACTATGCCAGGCCTCTCTACAGACATTGCTCCACTTTCCCACTGAGGACGTCATGCTGAGGACGTCACACTGCCTTCCTGCACCACTGAAAATGTCATTCTGCCTCCGTGCTCCACAGTGGACATTGCTCCACACTCAAGAAAGGCCAACAAGACTGCTCATCAAGTCAAGCCCCCTAAAGCTGACGAAACAACTTCCTAAGCCTGGGTCTTGCCTAAACTTTTGAACAGGATGATCAGTGTAAATTGTTAGTATATTGTTTAAAGATAAATTTTCCCACCCATTGAGTACTGCCCTTCATATGCTAAATAAGATACTTACATGTCTCCCAGAAGACAAAATACTAACAATTTACACCAATCATCCTGTTCAAAAGTTTACACCCCCCTGGCTCTTAATGCATCGTGTTGCCTTCTTGAGCATCAGTGAATGTTTGCACCTTATGTAATAGTTGTGTACGAGTCCCTCAGTTGTCCTCAGTGTGAAAAGATGGATCTCAACATCATGTAGCCACTGTTGTGAAGGGGTCAAATATGCAGAATATGCTGTAAAAGCAAAGAATGTTCATAGCTGGAGGATTTTTCTGAAGAACAGTTGGCAGTAAACAACTGCTCAGGACAAAAAGGACACATGAACAACTCTCACAAAACAAAAAAACAGTCATGGATCATCCAGGTAATAACACATACTATTAAGAATCAAGGGTATGTAAACTTTTGAACGGGGTAATTTTTATAAATTCAACTATTATCTTGTCTTGTTGACTATATGTAAACATCTGTTATGTGAAATAGCTTATCCAGGATAGTACTAAATAAACATGGGATTTTTATGATCCCTCTTATTTTGCTAATAGTATTAAGATTTAGCAGATCCTGCAAGAGGTATGCAAATTTTTGGGCACAACTGTAACTGTGTATGTGACAAACAAAAATATTTAATCTTTATGAACAAGTTCCCTGTACATCTTGGTTAGGTCTTTTAAGAGCATTTCATCTGTTGGCACAAAGCATTGGACACTGAAATAGATGGCGAGTCACCCAGTTAGACCAGAACCGACCACTGCATCCAGAAAAGGACTGAGTTGATTTCCAGGATTCCAATTCAATGACAAACCTTGGACTCAGAATTGTGAAACTGCACTGCACTGTGGAAGGACTGTTGCCTACAAGAAAGGCAAGATCTGAATGGTATGTTTGGCAAATTTGATACACATAATACATATACACTGCTAAACAGACTCACACTGACACACACACATTTAAGAGTGTTTTATTTTTATTTATTTTTTTCTTATTGTATGGCAGCTTAATTACTTTTTAATTCTGTACAAACTTATTCCTTGTTCACTAAGGTTTCACTGAACAAAAACTTCCCTCCCATCTCCGAAAACCATGCCACCAAGTTGATGTAAAAACTGTCCCTTAGTGAAAATGTGTGGGCATGGCAACTGTAATGTACTGGTGTCCCATTCAGGGGTATTCATTCCTCATGCTCAGTGTTCAATAGGCTCAAGATCCAGTGCAACCCTGACAAGGATACTGAAGATGAATAAATGAGAATGGGCTAAGGTAATGAGCAAACAGTTTGATGTAGACTAATCCAAAGTTCACAAAGCTGAATGAAAAATAAAATTGAAAACAGGACAGACCAACATATTGAATCAAGGCTTAGTAGAAACTCTTCTAGAGCAAGACTTCATATAGCATTCATATAGGTACGGTGCCCTCCACTAACATTGGCATTCTTGGTAAATAGGAGCAAAGAAGGCTGTGAAAAACTGTCTTTATTGTTTAACATTTTGATCTTTTGTTTAAAAAATTCACAAAAATACTTTCATGGATATCAAACAATCGCTAACAAAACACAGGTTTATATATATTTAAAAAATGTTCAAGCATTACTGGCACCCCTATGAATTCATATGAGAAAAATATATTTGAAGTATATTCCCATTGATATTTGACATTTTTTGTAGAGCTGGGTGTCTAGGAACAGGAAATTGTTCAACCATGACTTCCTGTTTCACAGGGGTATACACATGAGGTAACACATAGGCCAAATTCCCTCCTTCATAACAATGGGTAAGACCAAGGAATATAGCTGTGATTTGTGGCAATAGGTTTTTGAGCTTCACAAAATGTGAAGTAGCTATAAGAAAATAGCACAAGCATTGAAAATGCCCAGTTCCACCATCAGGGCAAAAATTAAGGGGTTCCAGTCAACTGCAAATGTTTTGAATCAACCTGGAATTGCACATGTGTCTATATTGTCTCAGCGAACTGTGAAGAGGATGGTTCAAGTAGCCAAAAAATCTCAGAGGATCACAGCTGGAGAATTGCAGAAGTCAGTTGTATCTTGAGGTCAGAAAATCTCCAAAACTACAATCCGAAGTCACCTACATCACCACAAGTTGTTTGCAAGGGTTTTAAGAAAAAAGCCTCTACTCACATACAAAAACAAACTCAAGCATCTTCAGTTTGCCAGACACTACTGGAACTTCAAATGGGATCAGCTTCTATGGTCAGATGAAATCAAAATAGAGCTTTCTGGCAATAAACACCAGAGGTGGTTTTGGCACACACAGAGAGGTAGCCATATAGAAATGTTCCTCATACCCATGGTTAAATATGGTGGTGGCTCTTTAATGTTTTTCTGCCAGAGGACCTGGACATTTTGTTAGGATACATGGCATCATGGACTATCATCTCAACAGATATTAAATGAAAACCTGATTGCCTCTGCCAGAAAGCTTAAAATTGGCCATGGTTGGATCTTCCAGCAAGACAATGATCCCAAACATACATCAAAATCAACACAAAAATTGTTTACTGACCACAAAATCAAGGTCTTGCCATGGCCATCCCAGTCCCCTGACTTGAAACCCATAGAAAACCTGTGAACTGAGGAGGAGAGCCATCAGCGTGGACCTCAACATTTTAAGTATCTGGAGAGATTCTGTATGGAGGAATGGTCTCAGATCCCTTGCCATGTATTCTCCAACCTTATCAGGAATTATAGGAGAAAACTCAAAATTATTATCTTGGAAAAGTCAAAAAAAAAGTATTGACTAAAAGGGTGCCAATAATTGCTGTACACCTATGTTTAACAAAATGGATAAACCTGTGTTGTGTTTTCAATTGTTTGATATCCATGATAGTATTTTTGTGAATTGTTTAAAATGTTTAACGATTAAGACAATTTTTCACAGCCTTCTTTGCTCATATTTACCAAGGGTGCCAATATCAGTGGAGGGCACTGCATGGTGTTGAGGAGAGACAGGAGTGCTTGATCAGATGTCTGCTGACAATTACCCTTCAGAATTATTGGTGTAGCAGCTAAGGACTTGGTCAATTTATTTCAACATAAACATTCTTTCACCATGAGCAAAATAGACGCTTGCTCTAACTGGAGGGTAAACTGGAATAAATAATAAAAAAAAAAACAGAAGTAAAGCCAATTGCACCAGAGGGCTTCTGCAAGCAAGTGGGAAATATCTTAAAAATAGTGTGTTACTTTATCCATCATTAGACAGAGCACATTTTATAACCTAACTTATTATTCAGAAGATGATGGCCATATAATGTATTGAATCTGTCACATAATGGAGTTTAGGACGCATGCAAGTGCAGATAAGAACTTTTATTAAAGAGAGACAGGCAGACAAATCCAAATCATGAGACAATAGCGTGGTCAAAAAACAGGCAATGGGTCAGGCGATTGGCAAACAGGCACAAACTAGGCAAAACAGGAATCGAGAAACGTGGACAAGTACAGGATCAAAACTAGGACAAAAAAACATGATGAACAACAGCTTGGTATACAGAAACTCACGTAATACTTCGCTAAGGCTAAGTGTTAGAACAGTCTCTTATATGTGTGGTGTGATTGTGCTGTGAATTGGATGCAGGTGTGCGTGATTAGAATGAAGGTGAGTGTTCTGGGAATTGCGGTCCATGTTGGCCATTTTTGTAGGCCGCAGTGCATGATGGGAAATGTAGTCCCTGGTTTGCTGTGATATGACAGAATCCAATTTAATAATAAAATTATACATCAACTTCAAGCTGTGCTATTACACTAACTGCTCTATCACGCAATGTATACATCCACTGTAATGCCCTTCACACTGAGAGGAATATGAATGTGACTGAGCATATATATCTACCTATGACCCCTTCTTTCATTCATTCTAGCACAATATTACACACACACACTTCATGTCAAAATCTGCCAAAGAATATGCTCTTAGAAAATTTAGAACCTTTAAAGGTGCTTCAGTTATTACTCTGTTACTCTTCAGTTATAACCTTAAACGTTCTAGGTAGAAGGCTACAACAGAGAGTTTCCCCATCAGAAAGGTTTGCAATTTACAATAAAACCCTGGAATTATCCAATAAGTCCTTAAAGAACCCTTGAAGACATTTTTTTTTCTAATGGTCCACTGTCCTTAGATTTAAAAACTCTTTCTCTCTTAAGGCATAAGACTCAAGAAATGAACAGTGTTCATAGCCCTCAAACAGGACCGCATGCTGCACTGTACCTCTTTCATTTTTATGGTTGGCTGGTCCTTCTTTAACAATAATACGTATACAGTTGATTTGCCCTGTGCTCTGTTACTGAAACCATTGGAACCCATTGTTAAAATTTCAACAACAAATGATTGTTGTGTTACTGTTTATCTCCCAGTCTAAGTACAATTTCCATCTTACTCTGCTCTACCCTGTGAATGTAGTTCTAAACACTGGGCAGTGAAGTAGAGGTATTGTCTGGTAGCACTAACATTACCTTGAAAAAGAAAACTGAAATATAGTTGTCATCAGAGGTGAATTATTTATTAAGTCCAAATAAAAATGGGTATTAAAGACAGTTAGAATGAACTGAACAAGTTTCACTGATGGTGTGAACACTTCTAGCATGAAGCCAGTCAGAATTAAGCCCCGACTCTGACCAGAGAGACATACAGAATGCAAGAAAAGAAATGATCAAAATAGAAGCCCATTATTCAAATGTACTTTCCAAGGCTTACAAATGCAAATTTCAAAATGCAATAATTTCTCACTTATGTTCATGAAAACAATGCAGTTAGCTCCCACAGTCACCTTTTAAAATGGCGTTACTAGAACAACACATACTTTTAGTAGCTATTATGTCATACACCTCACAGAAAGTGTATTGGGAAGATGTGGGAGAGCAATCTGGCTGTGTATTTTATTGTCAAAGCTCATGAAAGAACATCTACAACTCAGCACTCTCTGCTCTAGACTCATCAAGGTGGCTTAATATGAAGGAAAACCAGAGAAGGGGAATCTGAACAAAGATGCATACCTATTAGCAATCAATAAAACACTGTCTGAAATGAGCCTGAAGCCTAAAGAGAGACAATGCTGTTTCTCACTTTGCCTTTATTACTACATTCATCATATTCTACTGCACTTCTACTAACAACGGGTCATTTCATCTCTTAATGTGTGTTTAATATAGCTTGAAATATCAGTCCTTATCATATACAGTGTCCTCCACTAATAAAAGACTGATGTAGACTAATCCAAAGATCACAAAGCTAAATGAAAAATAAAATTGAGGACAGGACAGACCAATATGTAGAAACAAGGTTTAGTAGCTTAGTAGAAATTCTTCTAGAGCAAGACTTCATATAGAGTTCATACAGGTAGAGTGCCCTCCATTGGCACCCTTGGTAAATATGAGCAATTAATTCCTTTTAAACCCCAAACTCAGGTCCAGGAGTTTGTACCACATCAACTAATGTACCCCATCACCCCATGGTGGCCTTGGCAATAAGATGAATAGTTTTATCAAAGGTGTTACATGAGATAGAACATTCTGCAGTGCTGGAGCCTAATATACCCGACGTATGTGAACTTTAACGGTGTGAATTTGTTAACCTTGGCAGCATTGCTGTACTGATTAGTGTTTTTCACAGATTATTTATCATCTAATTAATAAGCTAGTCAGATGTGCTTTTGCATCCGGTCCACACCAACCAACCGGTTTATAAGGTTAGTGTTTATTAATAAATTGTACATTTGCTCAAAAATGTAATGAGCTACTAGCGCATACTAGCACCTGATTAATGATAATGACCTAAACTAAATGCATCAGCAACCTACATAAAAAGAAGACAAGGAGAGGGTCAGACCTTTGACAAGTCATTAACTTCTAGACACAAATTGAAGTGACTGAGGTCAGTTTGCCTTTTTAGTCACGTCTAACTGCTGGTTCGGTAACAAAAAAACACTGCACAGACACAGCTATGATTAGCACTGTGCTTAATAATGCAATTTGTGATCTGGTGCAAGCTTTTATTGAGACTGGGTTCATTAATAGGAGACAGCAGTAAGACATGTCACACCAGGCACTGTGAAAATATAATTAAAGGCACGAGGAGCCTTCATGGATTTCCATTATGCGCCTAATTAGTGCTGGTGGCACCAGGCTGGCTGACCACATACACAACCTCCTCAGAAACAGATTTTCCCCATGTAAGGCAGGATAAATATTTCCTGGCCACTTCAGTCTATTAATAATATTCAAAAATAGTGAGGTTTATTTGACTTCTGTTCACTAATCAAGTGAAAGGACAGTGTTAGTAATAGGTACCCATTAGCAGACGTTAAAGCAACTTTTTAAATTGTAGATTACAAAAGCAAAACAGAATTATGGCCTAAACATTAAATTTTTAGTAACATTACATTTAGTAACATTTTGCTTTATGTGGTAGTGGTAGCT
Source organism: Ictalurus punctatus (assembly GCF_001660625.3). Taxonomy (NCBI): domain Eukaryota; kingdom Metazoa; phylum Chordata; class Actinopteri; order Siluriformes; family Ictaluridae; genus Ictalurus; species Ictalurus punctatus. The sequence goes on along the minus strand of NC_030418.2, from coordinate 12,332,764 downwards.
CTGATTTTAAGCAACTGATTGGAGGATGATGAGTTTAAATCCCAGCACCACCAAGCTGTCATGTTTGATCCTTAAACAAAGCTCTTAATTAAAGCACTGATCTCTCAATTACTCTTGCACAAAAGAAAATATTTCATATGCAACTCATTATGACTTTGCAGTCCTGAGATTTGGTAAGTTCCTGAGTACCCTGAATTATCTTTTGTGAAGTGGCTAGAAATCTTTTTATTTATTTAATCAATCATACTGTACCTACAAGAACACTGAAATGGTTTACATTTTCAAAAGTGTATTAGCACTGGTTTTATCATTTTACTGTTCATACATAAGTACCTAAAGTACACAGACACATTTTGCGGTGTTTATTCACTCAAACAATTAAAAGTTTAACAGTGATAGGAATTTACACAGTAGGAAGACAAAAGCACATGATCTTTTTGAGTTAGAAATTATTCATTAAAACCTATTCAATATTAGCTATCTTAGTAAATTAGACTACACTGAATTATGTTTGAAATAGTTATGCAGAAGAAAGCAGCTTTCCTGTTAGTCAAAGCACTTCAGCATTAATTCACACTTTAATTAAACTATTTAATTAAAAGGATTAGCAAACATGACATTTCATTATTTATTTAGGAGCTGGTGTTTGCCTATTGGATATATCAAATATCTCTATGGGAATATTACCATAATTAACCATCCAAGGTTATGTAGAGTGAAATCAACTGAATTCTCGGGGCAGATTCTAAGCTTTCTTGCAATTAACAAAACAGCGTTGACGTGATTTTTTTTTTTTTTAATTAGGCCTTTCATTTCATCCTCAGTGATACATTTATAATGTTATTTATTTGTAACACACGTATTCATGGAATCACAAATTTCAATAACAGGACTTAAGAAAACTTGTATCCAAATACATAATCAACATATTGCAATATACTAACTATATATCAATATTCTATGTTCAAACTAGACTAAGTAAAAGTGATTGGTGGTATATGTAGCATCTTATAATGCATTTCCTACAGCAATAGCAACTACATCTCCATCGATCTGTAAAATTATATACACAGTACATTAACAGTAAACAATACACCAAGTAAAAATATCTGTATATTATGCAGTAGGCCTAAGTAACACTTTTCTATTTCTATTATGATGGTTAAGATATTTCATAAAAACCATAGTTGTAGGGAGTTTGATGCATCTGTTACATTCGTTCACTTTAACTTACTCTATTTATTGTTTTTAAGAGTGTCCCAATTGACCTGATGTCACTGTATCTGAACTCATCCTACAGTTTGTGAATCCTTTAGAATTTGCAATGTTTCTGCATAAATATGACATCACCCGATTTTTCGTCAGTCCTCAAAGTAGATAAAGACAAAACAATTAAACAAACGAGATAAAAAATATTATACATTCATTCCAGAGTTGAAACTGTTCTACATTGAGGAATGGGCTAATTTTCCCCTAAGCCAATGTCTAGGACTTATCAACAGTTACCGGAAACGATTATTTGCAGTTATTACTGCACAAGGGGGTGCATGATTTCATGTACCTGTTGTAGGCTGCATTGATTCAAAAGTACTTATAACTTTAGTCAACGTGTAGGTGTGAGGAATGGGGGATTGTATTGCACACGAAGAGAGCAAAGAGGGAACAAAGGGAGGAGGCGCCCTCTAGTTGTGCTGCTGTTCGCATCGCAAAATCTGCTCCTGCTCCCTAAAACTTAAACCCGTTTGAATTTGTATAGGTGTGCATATGCGTTCAGTTATCAGTACATAGTGCGACCGATGCAGTATAACACAACTTAATATAATCACACAATTTGCCATTTAGCTCAAAACTTGGAGATACCAAGAACGTGTGAGTGCGTGCACGTGTTTAAAGGTCTCTGTACACGTTTGTGTGTGCGTGTGCGCGCGCCGCGGCGGCTGTGCGCGCGCCTGACATCACTTCTGCTTTCCTCGGTTTGACAACGACACGGTGACGCCGCACTATCGTCCGCGTCGGCGCTCGCACTTCCAAGTTTTCACTCCGAGTCTAATATCCACGGAGACTGCATCAGGGTCTTTAGAGTTTTTGCTAACCTTTAGTGCTCCACTTGAAGACGGCAAAACATGCGCTCCGAGACTAACGCGCAGCCACGGAGTTTCTCCATCTGCCTGCAGTTCGCCAAAATTGGCACTTTTCTATCGTGTGCTCGCTGAAGGCTCTCGAGGATGAAGTTTGGCCAAAGCGTTTGCATCTTAAACGTGGGCGGCACGCGGTACGCTTTCCCCATGGATGTGCTGAAGGACTTCCCTCTGAGGAGAGTGAGCCGCCTGCACAGCTGCGCGTCGGAGCGAGAGGTGCTCGAAGTGTGCGACGACTACGATCGGGAGCGCAACGAGTTCTTCTTCGACCGGCACGCTGAGGCATTCGGCTTCCTCATGCTCTACGTGAAGCACGGCAAACTGCGCCTAGTGCCACGCATGTGCGAGCTCTCCTTCTACAACGAGATGATCTACTGGGGTTTGGAAAGCTCACACCTGGAACTGTGCTGCCAGCGTCGTCTGGACGACCGCATGTCCGACACATGCACGCACTTCACCGAGGAGGAGCGCCACGTCGAAGACAGAGATGACCAAAAGGAGCAAGAGCAGCTGAGGCGGCGAGGCACTGGCCGCGTAAAAGACGCCAAGTGGCTCGAGAGCATGCGCAGGACCTTCGAGGAGCCCGCGTCCTCAGTGGCCGCGCAGATCCTCGCTTCCGTCTCCGTCCTCTTCGTCATTGTCTCCATGGTGCTCCTGTGCGCGAGCACTCTGCCCGACTGGAAAACTGCCGAAAGTAACATGGTGGAGGAGCACAGGTACACAGAGTCTATAGACCATCCGGCCGGGTATTTATGCCTTTTTTTCCTAGTCCATTTCATGCACGATGCACTGCTGAGAAATTGTCAAAGCACGTTTTAAGTGGTCTTGTTAATCGTTGATCATGTGCATGATCTCTGACCAAGACAGTTTTTATACCACACACTACTTCACGTGTCCAAGCCGGTTGACTTGTGTTCTGTCTTGTGTTTTGTTACAGTTTCTAAATGTTCGTCTTTGTCTTCGATCATAAAACATAAAATAGGCTACATATTAAAATTCTCATGGTAGAATGAACTTTTGACTTCTGTAAACGCTTCATATTTAATGAAATCCTGCGATTTAGCATTGACCGAGCAGACACTATAAACAATGCAGTATGTACACATTCACTGCACTTGAAAACAGGTGGCATTTAAATGTGCCTAGTGAAACAGAATAAAGTAACACAACAATTATATTGAAAATATAAATTATTTTCTAGGGCAAATTATATGGTCATAATGTTTACTGCGGAAATGGGTTAATTCAAGCATAACTGCCACTGTCCAAGGTTCTGAAGCGTCGTTAAGTTTAATGTAGGCCATGAAACAAAATGCCGAGTGTTTAATTAACTTACAGTGTGCATCTGGAATTACATAATCACTGTACTCTCTCATGGACAAAAAGGTACTAGAATGCACAATTCGTGTTAGAAAAGATAATCCCTGGAATGTGTGCCTGTATAGTTACAGTACTAATATATATATATATATATATATATATATATATATATATATATATATATATATATATATATATATATATATAAATAAACTTACTTTAGGGTAGATATTTGGCTCTTAACTGACTTTTACACTGTTGTACAGTACCTATTTCCAACAGTGTAAATGTGAATTCAAAATGTAAAATTTTGTTGTATAGACATTATTCTTATACTAGTACAGTGATTTATCTAACAATTACATTACTCTTTAATGTGTAGGTGGGTTGAATGGGTAAAATTCTTTGTGAAGTTGGCTTCTCTTGTTGTACTGTTAAATATGTAGCATATCTTAACAAATTGTTAATATACTAAAAATCGTATTGATGGTTTAGCTATGAAATTAATTGTAAAGTACAATTCCTTTCACATTTTCTGCAGTTGTTTTTTCTGTCCTTTTAACCTCTTCATGTGTCTGTCCTATATCTATATTGCCACCTGGACTGTTCTGAAGGTGCTGGTGCTGGTACCTGCGGAGTGCCCAGGCTTTTCTATGTCCGTGTGTGTGTGTGTGTGTGAGAGAGAGAGAGAGAGAGAGAGAGAGAGAGAGAGAGAGAGAGAGAGAGAGAGAGAGATTGTGTGAGAAAGGTCTGTTTAGGTGAGGTGTCAGGTTTGTCATTCAAACAAACAGTCATCCATACATGATAGAGGATGTTATTGCAAATATGTTCTGTTTGTAAAAATGTGCTTTTATTCCAGTTCAGTGTTTGCACAGTAAGAAATCTTTATATATGGACATGCTGTCCCTTTGACACCACCATTAGTTCCACACCACTTGGTATAAAGATTTTCCTGGTTAACTAGGCCACCATTTGCAATTTAGTAGAACAAAATCTACATAAGGAATGCAATTTGTAGAGGATTCAATTTAATACAGGATCTTTCAAGTGGATGTGAAACTTCTCAATGTTTATCTCAAGTAACAAGAGATCTATAGAAACATGCTTCAGCCTATCTCATATTACCATGTGTCCACTGACTCCTTTTCTGGTTGCCCAGCATTGCCTCTGATCATAACAAAGAAATCTTAACTCCTCTCACTAGGAAATAGTGATGTTAAAAGTGCTAAAATATACATTATACTTGACTGGGCTCTGAATTGGACCTGTGGTTTTAATTCCTTTTGGATAGCTGAACTCTTTAAGACCTAGCAGCACATGCCTTTATGCATTTTTGTTAAATTTGCCAGTCTCAAAACAGAAAATAGAACTTAACAAGGTCATTTTAAACTCATTTGAACACATTTGATGAACATGGCTTTGAGGTGGTTTGTTGAACAAATTTAATTGGCTTTTGTTTGATTAGTATTATCAGTTTAGTTATAAACTACATATGCTAAACCTTGTCAAATAAAATAGCATTATTAAACTGAAAATGTTCCTAGGTCTTAGAGCATGTTTCGACACTTGCATGACTAACGCTGTAGCATAGTCTCCACAAGGTAATAATAACTCAATTTCACACCCTAATGAACTTGACTGTTTATCTTGTGTATAATGTCTATGCTAATTGGATTAGAAAATTATTATTTAGTGTGCAGTTTTGCAAACTGAATATCATTGATTTATTTTGATCCAAACCCAATAGTCTGAATAGGAAACCTCTTTTATATAGTGTACCAAAGAGGTGCCTGATTCTTAATTGGATGGCTATGATTGGAATTTAATTACTTAGACTCTTTGCTTAGTATTTCATATAGATCATATTGCTTGCTACTATAAATGCATGCTAAGTCAATGGCTTCCTCTCTATTAATGCATCTCTCAATTTTCTCTCACATAAATGTGCGTCTGCTTAGGATCATCGAGGCGGTGTGCATTGGCTGGTTCACAGCAGAGTGCATTGTGCGTTTCCTTGTGTCACGTGACAAGTGTGAGTTTGTGCGACGTCCACTGAATATCATTGACCTGCTGGCCATAACGCCTTACTACATCTCCGTGACCATGACAGTCCTGACTGGAGAGAACTCACAGTTGCAGCGGGCTGGCGTGACACTGCGTGTGCTGCGCATGATGCGCATCTTCTGGGTGATCAAGCTGGCTCGCCACTTTCTGGGCCTGCAGACGCTGGGCCTAACACTGCGCCGCTGCTACCGTGAGATGGTCATGCTACTGGTGTTCATCTGCGTGGCCATGGCAATTTTTGGGGCCCTGGCCCAGCTGCTTGAGCATGGGCTTGACCTGAAATCCAGCAATGAGGAGTATGCCAGCATCCCTGCCGCCTGCTGGTGGGTTATTATCTCCATGACGACTGTCGGCTATGGAGACATGTACCCCATCACCGTGCCAGGGCGTGTGTTAGGAGGCATTTGTGTGGTGAGTGGCATAGTGCTGCTGGCACTGCCCATTACTTTTATCTACCACAGCTTCGTGCAGTGCTACCATGAGCTCAAGTTCCGCTCCGCTCGCTGTACCAGGAGCCTCTCGGCTGAGTTCCTCAACTGACTTTGTCTCTTTCAGACCTTAGTGTGGACCTGTTTCTTATCACTGTTTCAATTATAGATTCAGTTGGTCCTCGGCTCACTGAATGATCCAACTCAGTCAAATATCTGGTCTCAGGTAGAGCTTAGGGGCTTGGTCTTAAAAGAGCTTACATGTGCATAGCCCATCTGGTACTCAACTCAGTCCACTGAGGAGCTCAGTATCTACAGGGATTCGTTCCAGCCCTGCTCCACATAAACTGATTTCACTAGAAACAAAGACTGGAACCCATTCAGTCGGTTCAAGTGTTGTGGTGCACAGTTGGAACAAATACTGTGGACTCTGTGTCCCTCCATGGTCTAGGTTGAGATTCCATGGTTTACCCAATCCACCTCTGATACACAAATTTTCCGGAAGCCAGAATTCACTCAGCTGTGCTGTTTTTACCATAACGACAGTTACTGCACTTCCATAGTCGTGGGCAAGGCTACCATGGAAACATTGGCTTTCAGGCCAGATATCCAAGTCAGGAGCAAGCTACTGAAACTGCTGGTGGGCAGCTTTGACTTGTCTACCAGTGACCACAAGCACACTCGAGACGGGCTAAAAAGCTTCATCCCCACAGCCAGACAAACATGCACTTCGTCCACTAGCCATGGTATACATCCACTGAATGATTTTAGCTCCTGAATATCATCTAGACATCCTACGGTTTTGGCAAACATACAGGGAAAAAAAATAAAAAATTAAACTCATTTCACTGAGTTCTTTTTATTATAACGGCATTGTTTGTATAAAAACAAGTTCCCAGAACTCAGCTATATAAGCATTACAGGGTGAAATGTGCAAACACTCATTGAAATTATTGTGTAAAATCCAATGATGTGTGACACAAAATCTGCAGGGATATTGGAAAACCAATAGCGAGAGAGGGAGAGAAATAGACAGAGAGCAGTAGAGAGTACAGATGCTTAGCTGGGTAGGCAACTGTGGAGCATTGTCAAATATGTCAAATGGAACACAGTGAGCTACTGAGTGAGAAGACTGATAGATGGTTTGCTTGGCCATGCAATACATATAAAGTTCACCCAATTCACTTCCCTTGTATCTCAATATGTCTTTACACTCCAACTTGAACAGTGAAGAGCTTTGAGTATTGTGCTACACTATGACAAAAACTGGTTTTCCTAGAAAGCCCTCTATAGGGTTTAAGAATTATCTTAAAACCTAGCTGCCTCTAGGTACAATCCTCTTGTCATAAATTAATTGGATTCAAGGAGTTTGCTGAGAAAAAGTTGTTACAGGTAATACCAAATGTGAATACAAATAATGATAAGAAAAATGCTAATGCAGACTAGAATAATAACAAACTAATGGACATGACATAAATGTTAGATGGATAAGCATTCTGTTTCCTTTATCTATTCATTGGCTTTTTTATTTAGATTTGAAACTTCATCTTATGTACATTTTCAGACAAATTGGGCAGATTTTCATTCATGGGAAAAATGATCCTGCTCAGAGTAAAAGAAAAAATATACTGACCAAATTCCACGTAAATCGTTGCTTATGCTACGGACTCTAGCTATTCATATCACATGCACGTCTCCTTTTAAAGCAAGGTGAGGTGTAATAACACACCCAAGAAACAGGTGAAAAAAACAGCTTTGACTTACTAAAGATCACACTCTAAAAAAAACGAAGTGAACATCACAAATTCCAGCCATTTTTCCTATAACTGGGTGATACCCCTCCCTGCTAATGCTGTTATTGTCACTAATGAGCATCTTCATTCATTTGCTGTCATCTCAGTGCTTTCCCCTTGAGAAACTGATGTCTTGACTGGAAGACGATCCATTCTGAGGGCCATAAAAAGAATGAAGATGTGTCTGATGTGCCTGATGTGCTATATCTTCCTTTTTGATAATTAAGCTTCATGTCACAGGGGAGGTCTGCTTTCACGGTTCTCTTTTTTTGCCTGACCCTGTTTTTGCTGCCTCTCTCTCTTTGAGAGTCATTTCTGTATAAACACAGATGATAAATCTAAAGAAATGAGTGTGTAAATCCAAATTTCTGAAAGTCATGATGAAAGACTTTAATCCCAATACCTCTTAAAGGCCAGTTCAATTTATATGGCAAACATAATTCTCATTTACTGTATATGTTATGTAAACCAAACCCTAAATAAAACCTCAGGTTTTCACTGAAAATGAACATCAATTAGAGTGCCAAAGGTTGTTTAGAGAAAAGCCCTCTTAAGCCATGAGATTTTATAAAGATGATCATTTAATTAGAACCCCAACTGCAAAAAAGTTGGGATGCTGTGTAAAATGTAAATAAATGTAAATAAAAATAATGCAATGATTTGCAAACCTCATAAACCCATATGTTATTCATAGTAAAAGGTAGAGAACCTATCAAATGTTTAAACTGAGGAAATTTACAATTTTAATGAAAAAAATAAGGTAATTTTGAATTTGATGGCCACAACATGTCTTAAAAAAGTTGGGACGGGTGAAACAAAAAGCTGGAAAAGTAAGTGTTACTAAAAAGAAACAGCTGGAGGAACATTTTGCAACTAATTACGTTAACTGGCAACAGGTCAGTAACATGAATGGGTATTAAAAGAGTATCCTCGAGAGGCAGAGTCTCTCAGAAGTAAAGATGGGATGAAATCTAGATGGAAGCATATGCTGCTCTAAATATATAAGTATCTAAGTATATACCATTCAGCATTGATGGTGCTTTTCCAGATGTGCAAGGTGCCCATTCCATAGGCACTAATACACCCCCATACCATCAGAGATGCAGGCTTTCGAACTGACCGCTGATAAAAAACCAGATGGTCCCGCTCCTCTTTAGTCCTCTTTAGTTTAGAGGACACAACGTCCATGGTTTCCAAAAAGAATTTCAAATTTTAATTCGTCTGACCACAAAAGAGTTTTCCAGTTTGCCGCAGTCCATTTTAAATGAGCTTTGGCCCAGAGAAGACCGTGGCGTTTCTGGATCATGTGCATATACGGCTTCTTCTTTGCATGATAGAGCTTTAACCAGCATTTGTGAGTGGCATGGCGAACTGCGTTCACAGACAACGAGTTCTGGAGGTGTTTCTGAGCCCATGAAATGATTTCCATTACAGAATCATGTCTGTTTTTAACGCAGTGCCACCTGAGTGCCCGAAGATCACAGGCATGCAATACTGATTTTCACTCTTGTACCATGCGCACAGAGATTTCTCCAGATTCTCAGAATCTTTGGATGATATTATATACTATAGATGATGAGATATTCCTAGTCTTTGCAATTTTACGTTCCATCCATCCATCCATCCATCCATCTTCAACCGCTTTCTCCTTGTCAGGGTCAATTTTACGTTGAGGAACATTATTCTGAAATTGCTCCACAAACTGTGGACACAGTTTCTCACAGATTGGTGAACCTCTGCCCATCTTTACTTCTAAAAGACTCTGGCTCTCTAAGATACTCTTTTTATACCCAATAATGTCACTGACCTGTTGCCGATTAACCTCCAGCTGTTTCTTTTTAGTAACACTTACTTTTCCAGCCTTATGTTGTCCCCGTCCCAAAATTTTTGAGATGTGTTCCGGCCATCAAATTAAAAATTACCTTATGTTTTTCATAAAATGGTACATTTACTCAGTTTAAAGATTTGATATGTTTTCTATATTCTATTGTGAATAACATGTGGGTTTATGAGGTTTGCATATCATTGCATTCTGTTTTATTTACATTTTACACGGCATCCCAACTTTTTTGGAATTGAGGTTGTAATCGCTAATACTGCCTCAGTTCTCACAGGATATATAAAATTAGTCAGTGCTAATTTAACAATATTCTGAAAATGATATTCAGCATTTCCCTTTAAACAGGTTTAAGGATATTCATAGCTTCATTGACTTATGGACCACTTAAGAAATTAGTATGCATAGGGAGTTACAGTATTTTATGTACAAATAAAAAATTTTGTACTATTAATTTAACTGCTAATATAAAATACAGTGCCAATATAGAAAATTGTGCATTATGATAGTGTTCTTATACTGCCACTGTTCACTGTGATGAATCTACTACCTACCATATGTATAATTTACTGTCATTTGTCATTTTACTCATAACTTCATTTTATATCAATCGTAGAGAAATTTTAAATGTATTCACTGGAACCCACATTTGTATAGATTCCTGGCATTTGAGGATGAAGCCTATTGTTTGTCACATTGTGCAACAATGTCCACAAATATTGAATAAAGTAAACCAACAGACTGTTTTTCACCAAAAAAAAAAAAAAAAAGTAAAAAAAGGGGGAAAATGTTTCAAAATGTAATTGCTTATCTTACTCTAAGGCTTGAGTTTCTTGTAGGGGAATTTGAACTTGAAGATACTTTAGGGTTTAGATATATTGTTATAGCCTAATTGATAGGTAGCTAGGTTACTTTTGTAAAAGTCTAGTTAAGCATAATGTCTAAAATTCCAGTAATCTTTTTTTTTAATTGTTTTTAGCATTCCCTATGTTTTTAAAATAGAGACTCTATTTTGTATAAAGTAGCATAAAATATGTGTCTGTAAAGGCTGAAATAACTCTGTGATCAACCATGAATAAATTTATCCTTGATGGCTAAATGTGATGTTCTGTGTGTTCATTTTATTAATGTTTTATTTTTGCAAACTGTATCGCTTTGAGAATTCATGGAGATGCAGGATGCCTAAGAGAGTTAACCAAAGCAGTGGTAGAAAACGTAGGTTACTGAAGCCATTTACTCAGTCTATCGTGAGAAATAAGTGGTGGCCTGGGAAAAGACATGTAAATGTCTCTTTGCCTGAATTCTGGCAAAGGTTTTGACCAAAATAATGTTTTCCGTCCAACATGCTTTGAAATCTCAACTTTAAGAAACCAAAAATATTTCACCAAAATAATGTGGAAATATTTTATTTACTTTGAAAAGATCTGCAAAGATTATGTTGGCTAAGGAGCCAGGTTCTCAAATCTGCCTAAAGATGTCTAAAACCTTGCCACATGATCTTTCCTCATGCAGAAAATAAATGTCACTCTTTGATCAAGATCAATGCTGCCAAAATGTTTGTAGTGCACCTGTGCACACTATACTGATGGCAACAACCCATCTATCCATCCATTTTATGTACCGCTTATGCTACACAGGGTCGCAGGGAGCCTGGAGCCTGTCGCAGGGGACTCAGGGCACAAAGCAGGGGACACACTGGATGGGCTGCCAATCCATCGCAGGGCACAATCGCACACACTCTCACACCCATTCACACACTACAGACAATTCAGAGATGCCAATCAGTGTACAGCCAATGTCTTTAGACTGGGGGAGGAAACTGGAGTACCCAGAGGAAACCCCTGAGGCATGGGTAGAATGAACTCTCACAGGGCAGAGACGGGAATCGAACCCCCAACCCTGGAGGTATGAGCCACTGTGCCCCTCCAATGAAACGAGCAATGTTTTAAAATGTATAAAGGGCCTAATAAAATGCAGAGAAGGTAAACCTGAAAGAACTCAATGGTAAGGCTGTATAGTCTGTCACTATGAATAAAGGCTGGTCTAAACAGAGACATAATTATCATGGTTGGCTAACCAAAATTACTGGATATTGGTGACTAATGCCATTTACTTTTAATAGCCTATGAATATCAATAAAAAAATATCCTCTAATTCAAATATAGTGGTAACAGGTAACAGCAAAATATCTCAACATAACCAGTCTCCACTGCAGAATGCAGATTCTTGCATTCTTCCGGCTGGGAACAATGGCCTCAGATTTGGAGGTGTTGACCCTCATCCTGGCCACTTCACACTCAGCTACAAACTGCCCCAGAGCATCCTGGGGGTCACTGCTCGATGAAGCCAACAGGACCACATCATCTGCAAATAACAAAGATGTGATCCTGAGGTCACCACCCGGAACCCCTGCACCCCTTGGCTGTGCCTAGAAATTCTGTCCATGAAAATCATGAACATAATCTGTGACAAAGGGCAGCCCTGGTGGAGCCCAAAGCACACTGGGAACAAGTCTGACCTGACATTGGAAATACAGACCAGACTCTTGCTTCAGTTGTACAGGTACCTAATGGCTCCTAATAACAAGTCCAGTACCCCATACTCCCTAAGCACACACCACAGGATCCCATGAGGGACACGGTCATATGCCTTTTTCAAGTATACAAAACACATGTAGACTGGTTAGGCAAACTCCCATGTACCCTCCATGATGGTTCTACGTGTAAAGTGCTGGTCCATTGCTCCACAGCCAAGACGAAATCCGTGTTGCTCCTTCTGAATCCGAGGTTTGACTAATGTCTGCACCCTCCTCTCCAGTATGCTGGCATAGACTTTCCCAGAGAGGCTGATGAGTGTGCTCACCCTAAAGTTGGAACACACCCTCCGGTCCCCCTTATTAAAGATAGGGACCACCACCCCAGTCTGCCAATCCAGAAGTACTGTCCCCGACCTCCACACAATGTTGAAAAGACGTGTCAGCCAAGAAATCCCAATAACATCAACTCAGGGCGAATCTCATTGCCCCTAGGAGCCCCGCCACTAAGGAGTTGCTTAACTGCCTCAGTGACCTCGAAGTACTCCTTCCACTGTCCGACTATGTCCCCAGTTGAGGTCAACAGTTCTCCATCCGTACTGTAAACAGCATGGCCTCACCAAACTCCTCCCATACCCAAGTTTTTGCTTCTGCCACTGCCCTTGCTGCACTCTGCTTGGCCTGCCAGTATCTGTCAGCTGCTTCTGGAGTCCCTCAAGTTAACCAAGCTTGAAAGACCTCCTTACTCAGCCTGACAGCTCCCTTTACCCCCGGTGTCCACCAACAGGCTCATGGACTACTGCCATGACGAGCACTGACAATCTTACAGCCACAGCTCCCTTCAGCCGCCTCAGCAATGGAAGTCTGGAACATAATAATAATAATTCCTTATATTTATATAGCGCTTTTCTAGGCACTAAAAGCGCTTTACAATGTATGGGGGAAATCTCTTCAACCACCACCGGGATGATGCAACGGCAGCCATAGTGCTCCAGAACATCCATCACACACCAGCTATCGGTGGAGTTGAGTGATGTAGCCAATTCAGGGATGAGATTATTAGGGGGCCATGATAGATAAGGGCCAATGGAGGATTTTTGCCCGGACACCAGGTTTATACTCCTGCTCTTTATAAGAAATGTCCCGGGATATTTAATGACTGCAGAGTGTCAGGACCTCGGTTTAATGTCTCAACCAAAAGACTGTGCTATATTTTACAGTATACTGTATTGTCCCCATCACAGGGGGTGAGCACCCCCTGTTGGCCTATATAATCCCACTTCCAGCAGCAACCTTAGTTTTCCCCAGGAGGTCCCCCATCCACATACTGGGCAGACTCAATGCTACTTAGCTTCAGTGGGAAACCACATGAGAGCTGCAGGGTGATATGGCTCTGGCATGAGTGAAGCAAGGAGCTGAGCTGCCCATTGCCCATTCCAGTTCAATGTCTCCAGCCTCCCTCTGAAAACAGAAGAAACTCTACTGGAGAGTTGAAGATCTTCTGGACAGGGGCCTCTGCCAAATGCTACCAGCAAACCCTCACTACATGCCTGGGCTTACCAGGTCTGTCTGGCATCTTCCCCCACCATCTGATCCAAAAACAACACCAGACAGTGATCAGTTGACAGCTCAGCTCCTCTCTTCACCCAAGTGTCCAGAACATATGGTCACAAATCCGATGGTACAACCACATAGTCAATCATCAAACTGCGGCCTAGGATGCTCTGATGCCAAGTATACTTATGAACACCCTTATGTTCGAAAATGGTATTTGTTATGGATAAATTGTGCTTAGCAAAGAAATCTAATAACAGAAAACCACTCTGGTTCAGATCGAGTGGGCTGTTCCTCCCAATCACTCCCCCTCATTATCCACATGAGTGTTAAAATCACCCAGCAAAACTATGGAGTCTTTTGCAGGGGCACCTTCCAGTAGCCCTCCCAAGGACTCCAAAAAGGTGCACAAGCACAAACATCAGTTAGAATCTGTCCCCTGGCATGAAGCCGAAGGTAGAAGACACTCTCATTCACCGGGCTACAAGTACACTCACTCCTGCTCTGCACCTCTCACCCAGGGCAACTCCAGAGTGGAATAGAGTCCAGGCCTTCTCCAGGAGTTTGGTTCCAGAGCCCATGCTGTGCGTTGAGGTGAGCCCAACAATATCTAGATGGTATCTATATCAGGGGGTCGGTCCTCCGAGGCCTCTGCCTTCGACTGTCGCACAATCCACAATGCACCTGACCCTTACTACTCCTCCTACAGGTGGTGGGTCCACAAGAAGATTGCCCCATGTAGCTCATTCAGGCTATGCCCAGTCCAAGGGTAAGGTCTCGACCACCAGGCGCTCGCCAACGTGCTGATATAAAGCCGTGCCAATATTCAGTATAACAGTGTGATTGTGCTATATTGCTATTATGCGTATTTTATAAATAAGAAATTATTATGGAGTAACTGCCATTTTGGGCATAACATGCCCAAATAATTTGTTTATCTTTACTACACAAATGGAAATTGATCCCGAAGGAGCCACATTCACTGACAGCCCATTGGCTAGCTAGCTCACAATGATTTGCACATTCCCATTAAGGGTGATTCTGTGAAACTGGCTTCCCTTATTTCTTTGTTATCCTCATCTGATTAGCTTTCATATTTTAAGTAATTTTATTTTTAAGTTATATTCATGAAAAACGTATCGTTTGCCATGTCCACTGTGATGTTGCTAGCTCTACCATAGTAGTCGTTTCAGTAGGACTGCTGCTAGAATTTTACATGCTGAACACAGACAAACAGAGTAATACAAACAGTGAAACGTCCAGTTGTCCAATCAAATTAGTGGACCAGAACTAACTGTTGTATAATAACTGTTATAACCTAATAGTCATTCCGGCCAGGATTTTGCGATTTTGCAATAGCAGAAATTAACGAAAAAATCAAGCAAATGTTGCAATATTCAGAGGAGCTTGCAATTTTACAAACCACAGATTTGAGTTAAGATGCGCCATGTGACATCATCAAAATGCACATTCAGTCAAAGCCTTCTATGATTCATGTGCATGGAACATGAGTACAGCTAAAAGGTCTCATTTACCAACAAACATCACTGCAAAGGACTGTGCAAAACAATTTTGTGCAACTGCAATTTCACCAATTCACGTAGTTTTCCACAAAATAAGCACAAAATAATCTGCAAGTTGCATCACAAATTTTGAGAAAAGCTGCAGCAAAATCAAGCATTTTTGGCCACAGCAATCACAAAAAAAAACTTTGCAAAGTCCTGTATGGACTGAATAGTGTATGCGTATACTTAAATACTCTCTGTTAGCTCTTCTTTTTTCCTAGAAATATCCTATTCTAATATAAGAGCCTAAGTTATTGGTGTTAATTGAAAGAATGTTAAATAATAACATTCGTTAAGTTAAATAAAATAACCATCTTAGAGTTTGAGGTCTCACAAAAATGCTGATGTGACCCAGGCAGAGTTTGAGTTTGGCACCTCTGCCTTAGCTAAATAAATAAATAAATAAGGATACAGGAGAGTATTGAGTAATAGAAACACTATCCCACTGACCTTGTGGTCAGTAACATTTAAAAAATAACATTTAAACAAACAATTAAATATTTTAACAAAACATATGGCAGGTAGCCTAGAGTTATTATCATTTAATTGGCAAGCATGACTGTAAAATACGCCATTTGTATTTATTTAATTGGTAAGCATGACTCTAATTGGCATTTATTTAATTGGCAAGCATGACTCTAACTGGCATATTTCTAATTGGCAAGCATGACTGTAAAGTATGCCATTTTTAGTTCAGCCCCACTCAAGACAGGCTAAACCCGTCCCTGGTGATAATGCAAATAAATTAAATGAAAAGTAAATAATTAAAAGAAAATTCTTGTTACAACGAGGATATACAAAATGTTGTGAAGTAGGAAAACAACAAAAACGGTACCGTCTTTTTGCTCAGGCAGAAAGAAACCTGCTATGTGATATCACTTCCGCTCAGCTGGGTCCTCGTTCTTCTGGTGTGGGTTGAAGCCGGAGGAGTGTGGTGGCGTCTCTGTTTGATAAATACGTTTAATTTCAAAATGTATTACAAAATCAGCGGAGTGACGGGGAAACTGACGGGATCCACACCGGCCAGCGCCTACTTCCCCCAGGTAAACACGGGGTCGGTTATTTTGTAAAGTCGGTGAAAGTGACCTTCACTGTGGTTTGTGTCGTTTTAGCAGAGGGCTAACTGTACAGGCTAAAGCTACAGTGCATGGTAACTGTACAGGCTAAAGCTACATGTTTGTGCTTTAGTGGTTTAAATGTTGACTCTTTTTCCTCCCCCCTCAGGGGCTCAAACCTACCGTGCCCTCACAACCCACCCCAATGATCTTTGCCTTACCCACCAAGGTGGTGTCAGAAGCAGGACCTACAGCTGAGTATATGGGCGCTAACAAGGTCCCTGAGCTGCAAAAGATCTTTCAGGTATTCATCTAATTTGTGTTTGTTTCCCACAGCAGCACAGGAACCTGTGTAATCAACATCTGTATTACATGTGCCTATAATTTCCTTACAATTTCCTTATAATTTCTTACTGTATTACATGTGGATATAATTTCCTTAGCTTTCCTTACGCAAGCTAGTAGTTTATAAGCATCACTTATAAACAAATTTGAATAAAAGCAGCTGGAAAAAAAAATATATCCTGTAGTGGAAATTCACCTGTTCAAGAAGTAACTACCAACACTTGAATGTGCTCAAACAAATATTTATTTCATCAATGTATTTATTCATGAGTTTTACCCAAGTTCACCTCAGAGTGCTACTCTGAATTATTCACCATATAGAGAACAAAGAGTGGATTTAATGATTGGTTACAAACAAACTTGATAAACAAGAAGGAGGATCTATGTTAATCATATGAAATGGGTTATTCATTGTAATCTTTCTTCCACATCCCATAATAGTTATTTTTCTCTCTTACCTTAAGACTCCTAAGCACACAGACCCTTGGGAATTGGTGCTTCTTCTCATGCGAGCATAAAACAGTGTTTGAACAGAGATAATTCACATCATGAAAAAGATGTATTGTTTACAAAAAAAAAAAAACACACCACATTCCATAACAATCACAATCTGTAAGCAAAGTCCTCAGAGCCAGGACTGATCAAAGGTTTCCAAAATCAAATAGTAATGGCAATTGTTTTGTGAACCTTTAAATATATTTAACCAGCTGATAGTGTATACAGGGTATCAGGAACCAATAAGAGTAAAAATTTATATATATATATATATATAATATATATTTAAAAATTTTTACTCTTATTGGTTCCTGATACCCTGTATACACTATCTGATACAGGGTATCAGGAACTAATAAGAGTAAAAAAATTTATATATATATATATTTTTTTTTTGGGGTTATTATTTACAACATATGCTGTACATTCACCTTTATACTTTATGCCTTTTATTAGCTGCTTTATCATGTTTTTGTGGATTTTGCTCAATATATTCCCATTGCTTCTTGACTTTTTGGACACCTTGTATGATGGAAAGCTAGCACGCTAACATGCACTGATGCTTCAGTGCTATAGATTCAGATTGGAATACCTAAAATTACTGTTGCTAATGCAACTCCTGATTTTGTTAATCAAAATAATCTGTTGGCTTAATTCTGATTAATTGATTTACAGTATCTCACAAAAGTCAGTACACCCCTCACATTTTTGTAAATATTTGATTAATATCTTTTCATGTGACAACACTGAAGAAATGACACTTTGCTACAATGTAAAGTAGTGAGTGTACAGCTTGTGTAACAGTGTAAATTTGCTGTCCCCTCAAAATAACTCAACACACAGCCATGAATGTCTAAACTGCTGGCAACAAAAGTGAGTACACCCCTAAGTGAAAATGTCCAAATTGGGCCCAATTAGCCGTTTTCCCTCCCCGGTGTCATGTGACTTGTTAATGTTACATGGTCTCGGGTGTGAATGAGGAGCAGGTGTGTTAAATTTGGTGTCATTGCTCTCACACTCCCTCATACTGGTCATTGGAAGTTCAACATGGCACCTCATGGCAAAGAACTCTCTGAAGATCTGAAAAAAGAAAGGTTGCTCTACATAAAGATGGCCTAGGCTATAAGGAGATTGCCAAGACCCTGACACTGAGCTGCAGCACGGTGGCCAAGACCATACAGCGGTTTAACAGGACAGGTTCCACTCAGAACAGGCCTTGCTATGGTCGACCAAAGAAGTTGAGTGCACGTACTCGGCATCATATCTGGACGTTGTCTGGGAAATAGATGTACGAGTACTGCCAGCATTGCTGCAGAGGTTGAAGGGGTGGGGGGTCAGCCTGTCAGTGCTCAGACCATACGCCGCACACTGCATCAAATTGGTCTTCATGGCTGTTGTCCCAGAAGGAAGTCTCTTCTAAAGATGTTGCACGAGAAAGCCCGCAAACAGTTTGCTGAAGACGAGCAGACTAAGGACATGGATTACTGGAACCATGTCCTGTGGTCTGATGAGAACAAGATAAACTTATTTGGTTCAGATGGTGTCACGCGTGTGTGGCGGCAACCAGGTGAGGAGTACAAAGACAAGTGTGTCTTGCCTACAATCAAGTGTGGTGGTGGGAGTGTCATGGTCTGAGGCTGCATGAGTGCTGCCGGCACTGGGGAGCTACAGTTCATTAAGGGAACCATGAATGCCAACATGTACTGTGACATACTGAAGCAGAGACTGGGCCGCAGGGCAGTAATCCAGCATGATAACGACCCCAAACACACCTCCAAGACGACTACTGCCTTGCTAAAGAAGCTGAGGGTGAAGATGATGGACTGGCCAAGCATGTCTCCAGACCTAAACCCTATTGAGCATCTGTGGGGCATCCTCAAACGGAAGGTGGAGGAGCACAAGGTCTCTAACATCCACCAGCTCCGTGATGTCGTCATGGAGGAGTGGAAGAGGACTCCAGTGGCAACCTGTGAAGCTCTGCTGAACTCCATGCCTAAGAAGGCTAAGGCAGTGCTGGAAAATAATGGTGGCCACACAAAATATTGAAACTTTGGGCCCAATTTGGACATTTTCACTTAGGGGTGAAATTTGCACTGCAGATTTGCACTGTTACACAAGCTGTACACTCACTACTTTACATTGTAGCAAAGTGTCATTCATATCTTCAGTGTTGTCACATGAAACGATATAATCAAATATTTACAAAAATGTCGGGGTGTACTCACTTTTGTGAGATACTGTATGTTGTGAAATTACTAAATACTAAAAATAAATAAAACAGTTTATTTCCAGCATTTAAATCGACTAATACTACAGAATTCATAACTAGATTTAATTAAACAAAAGGTAACTTACTACAGTGCAGTATTACTGATTTATCAGACAGTCTGTCATGGCATGAGAATATAAGTTCACATCAACCAACTTTGTTGCAAATCAAACACAAACTAAAGTAAGGTCATCATCTGTGCATTTTACTGGTTGTTTTGTTTGTTTGTTTGTTTGTTTTATACTAAAAAAATATTTTTAATAATATGGAAACTGGCATGAACCATAGCATGCATTGTTTTGAAGAGTGAAAATGTTTCATAGTCCAATCATTAATTTCAGACCAGGTTCAGTTATTTTTTAATATGTATGGGAACCTATTGAGTTCTCATACAAACTGCTGATTGATTTATTTGTAAAAACAGAGCAGTGTTCTACAGCCGAATTTAACCACTTAAAACTTTTAGATTGTCCTTAAAATGACTTGTACATCCCCTTCACAGAAAGCTGATGGTGTGCCAATTCACTTGAAGCGTGGAGTCATAGACCGGCTACTATACAGGACTACGATGGGCCTGACAATTGGAGGAACCTTGTATTGCCTTGTGGCCCTGTATTTTGCTGCTCAGCCCAGAAAAGTCGAGTAACCTGAATAACCTTCCACCTGGAGCAACAAAAAGGACCATTTAAGACTGTATTCCCAAAGACAGTTTGCATAATTGCTTTGTTTCTGCAATATTTTTTCACCTCCCGTTAACCCATAATTTATATGGCCCTCGAGGGTTTGCAAGTACATCTTTTAGAAACAGGTGAAATAAGAAGCAACAGCTAAGATCATCACAACTGTAAGAATGAATCAGTTCAGGGAACATAGGGATAAGAAAATGGGGATGTGTTAGTCAACAAACCACAGTGCTAGTTTGCTTGTGTACACAAGCGCTTGCAATGACTACAGAGTGCAATGTGAAATAAATGGGAACTGTGCCAGCAGTTTTCATGTGTTCAAAAAATTCTTGGACAGGTTTTCTGTTGTTTTGTTACCAAAGGCGTACACTTATAACATCCAATTACGCAATCTCTGTCTCACCGAAGAACAAAATGTCCTTTTCAGATGCTTCTATGTTGACACGCTATTTACATGGCCATAAATCTGTAATCGTGTGTAATTTGACTGTGAATGAGGTTCTTGTAACTTTTCTTCTTAAAATAAATATATTTTGATCGTTTAAAAAAAAAAAAAAAAAGGAATAGTTTGAGTGTAAGTAGTTCTCATTTGATCTGGAAGTTATAACGCAGTATAATACAATATGGTACTGTTTACAATTTAATGCCATTTTCACTCAAAATATGACTCCCCCTGTAGCCCCTCCTCCCCCTGCTAATCACTCACTCACTGTGACAGAAACAGCTCCTTTCACTTTTCAGACCCCTTTAGCGACTTAAAAAAAAATTAAATTAAAAAAAAAAAAAAAAACACCTGGTGACAAAGCTATAGATTTTTTTTCTTCCCTCCTTTCCTCTTCTTGTGCAAACCTTGGCAACTTCCCGTAGAAGAGTGGGCAGTACTGCCCTGCGAGTCCCCCCAAGACCTGTCTCTCTCTCTCTCTCTCTCTCTCTCTGTGTGTGTGTGTGTGTGTGTGTGTGTTCAGAGAGAGGAGCAGCACATTCAGTCGCTTCTACCTTTCTATCTGAGTGATTTTTACATGTAAATATAGCTGAAATCACAGCACAGCCATTGTCTTTAATGTATGATGATTTTTCACTATTTCATACTCGTTCTGCTTTCTTGAAACAGAAAATATGTAAATCAGAACTGCTTTGTCGGGAATTCAGCTGTATTAAAATACTGTGAGAACAGAGTAGTGAATGAATACGTAATGGATATGCTAATTAGCACATGACATCATCTAGTGACATTTAGAGACTTTCCACTGAAAATTGTTGGAACAGTGCTCCTGGCAGTCATCTGGAGTATACTGACGTTATGGTGAAGATGAAGCAATACCTGGGAAATGCAGATTTAGTCCAGCATGGCTGGAAAAGGCAAAATATTAAAAACTGGTTATGTTTTATTATTATTATTGTTGTTATTAATTGTTTTGGAATTTAAAAATACATCATATGTTTGAATTACATCTCTTGTGGTGGGCACTGTGGATTAGTGATTATCATGTTTGCCTCACACCTCCAGGGTTGGCAATTCGATTCCTGTGGCTGCCCTGTGTGCGTGGAGCTCGCCTGTTCTCCCTGTGCTTTGGGGTTTCCTCCCCCAATCCAAAGACGTGTTATAGGCTGATTGGCATCTCTAAATTGTCCATAGTGTGTGAATGTGTGTGTTACTGTTCCCTGCAATGGGTTGGCACAGTATCCCCGCCTCATGCCCTGAGTCCCCTGGGACAGGCTCTAGGCTCCCTGCAACCCTGTGTAGGATCAGCGGTACAGAAAAGGAATGGATGGATGGATGGACAATCCCTTGTACAATCCTTGAAAACAAAAACTAGTGCTTGAAAAGTCCTTGAAAATCCTGGAATTTCATTATGAATAATCCGTACAAACCTTGTTATAATGAAAGTGTTAATAGTATTTTATTTAACAAATTTCTACACCTGTCTTCTGCAGCTTATGTTGAATCCTTTACTGCCAACACAATTGCAGTTTTTAAAGTAAATCAATAGCAAACAAAAATAGTATATAAATATAGGTCAGTATTGGTAAATTTGGGATTTTTTTTCCATTTTAAATTGGAAATAAACAGAATGGTCTAGAATTTTGAAATATTTCAAACGAAGTAAAAGTTCAGTATCATGAATATTTAGTTTATCTGTCCCTATTTAAATGTAAGGAAATGTGTGATATTGACCATTTTAACTGTTTTGTACAAAAGGTCAGATTTTCCCTCTTATGCTGATGCTTAATCTCTTCTATTGAAACATGTTTTCAGATTTCACTCCAATGGATTTAATCTAAAATGGATCATAAGGTTTTGCAAACCTGTGGAGTCCATGGCAGCTTGAGTGTACACTGCCATTAAAGCAGAAAGGGGATGTACCAAATACTAAGGAACTCTGAAATTCATGTAAACAATTCAGAGTCTACTTTTCAACTGGCAATAATATAATTTGTAATGAAAACTGTTGTATTAAATTAGAAAATAATTACTTTTGGACCTCACTGTCAATTAATGCAGCTAAAAGGGTAGCTCTGAATTTTCATGAAAAAAAAAATCCTCATGTAACATAATTTATGATTTTATCTGTTTAAGATTCAAACCCCTTGTTGTAAACCCCCAACTACGGAAACCAACTGAAAAGCTTTCTCATTTGTAACATGGTTTTATCATACAGGATGTGATTATAATGGATTTAGATGCATGTTGGCAGTAGTCATGTGAACATAATAGCATTTCAGCCCCATTATTTTAATATGATTAAATTGGCTTCTCTAAAGATATGACCATTATTCACATGTCATTTGGGTGTACATGTGTGTCAGGCAATAACTACAGAATAGATGATGGACATTTGATAGGGACATAGATAAACACAGAGCGGGATGTGTACCATATTATTTGGCTTTGTTTGTCATGCCCAGGGTTCTTAGGATAGGCTTCACGTCCATGGCAACTGGGTCAGACTAGGATAAAGTGCTTACTAAAGATGCAGGAATTAATCATTTATAAGGAATGGATTTAGTATCCCTTTAAGTGCCTTTATTTAAATAAATAAATAAAAGCGCCTCATAACAAAGCTAGCAATGTTTAGAACAGACTTTAGAGACTGTCTTGTACTCAGTAAGCTCTCCAGCTCACATCACTACTTCTGGTTATATGGGTTCAGAAAGCAGATTCAGCCAAGTAACCACCAGTGTGTAAACTGTGACTGAGCTGTATGTTTCCAATGACCAATGATTGACCAAAATTGTTTCCCAAAGACCAGTAACAGTTGTTTGTCCCACCTGTGTGCTTATTCTTTGTTTTAAAGTCACTTCTTGGCTATATTTACAAGTATTAAAAAATGTGTTACTTTTTTAACTATTTTACTTGATATCTATTTCTCGACTACTCAGTAACACAACTTATTGTCTACATTCTTGATAGAAATTATAATACTTTGTAAATATGTAAATAATTCATGGAGCCATGACGACAACAACTTTCTAATTTAAAAAAAAAAAGGTTAATTTTTTTCTATTCTCATAAAATTGTATTTTATCTTCAGAAAATTGTCCATGTTCATGTACACATTTTGAAATGATCATGATTTGATGAATATGCAAAATGGTCATGATCTGGTGACTTCTAGTGACTTTTTGAGCACGCATTAGCTATTTTCCATTTAATGAGTTGGTAACTCTGCAATAAATGATTTCTGACCAGGATAAAGTGGATACTGAAGATTCTGAATGACTGAATGGATGAATGTTCTAGAAAGGAAAGAAATCTCCAATGCAGTAGATCCTCTAAATTAGAAATAAGAACAAGGCTCTGTGTGTTCATCCATTCAAAGTTTACAAGTGAGGCAATATACAATCCAAGAATATAGCTGTTAAACATGTTGCAAGATTGTGTCTATTGAGGAACAACCACTGAGAGAGTAGCAGCTAAACAGGAGGGTTAAAGTAAGCACATTTTCACTAATTCAGTTAACTTTCCTGGTGTGGATTTTGCCATTACTGTGGTTGCTTTAATCTGGTAGTCACCTTAAGATTTTTGTGTTTATGATGACGCTGAAGATCATATGGCAGTGCCAACATGGAGGATGTAGTTTGTGCGGGATTGCATACCACACACCCATACTGTGTAGTACATACTGTTTCAATGGCCGTGCAGTAGGTACTGCAATGAGTGAAGTACATTCTGTCACAGTACATAATTTTGGA
Source organism: Ictalurus punctatus (assembly GCF_001660625.3). Classification (NCBI taxonomy): domain Eukaryota; kingdom Metazoa; phylum Chordata; class Actinopteri; order Siluriformes; family Ictaluridae; genus Ictalurus; species Ictalurus punctatus. The sequence goes on along the minus strand of NC_030418.2, from coordinate 12,308,491 downwards.
CATAGGCTATGTGAAGCTCTAGTATTAGCACTTAATTTGAAGGTGAAATTAGAGTCAGGTGTTTTCAATCAGTAGGTTGATAATCAGGTGTGAGTGAGCCTGTTTTAATTAAAGAACAGGGATCTATCAAAGTCTGATCTTAACACGTTTGTGGAAGTGTATTTTTGTACGAACAAATGAGGATTTCTGAGGACTTCACAAAAAGAGTTGTTGATGCTCAACAGGCTGGAAAAGGTTACATAACCATCTCTAGTGTTTGGACTCTAGCAGTCCACAGTCACACAGATTGTGTACAAATGGAGGAAATTCAAGACCATTATTTCCCTCCACAGGAGTGGACGACCAACAAAGATCACTCCAAGAGCAAGATGTGTAATAATCTCTGAGGTCACTAAGGAACTCAGGGTAACTTCCAAGCAACTATAGGTGTCTCTCATATTGGAAAATTTTAATGTCCATGAGTCCACCATCAGGAGAACACTGAACAGCAATGTTCACTGCTCTCCAAAAAGAACATTGCAAAGGTTCACATACTTTTGCCACTCACAGATATTTAATATTGGACAATTTTCCTCAATAAATAAATGACCAAGTATAATATTTTTGTCTCATTTGTTTAATTGGGTTCTCTTTACTCATTTTTAGGACTTGTATGAAAATCTGATGACGTTTTAGATCAGATCATATGCAGAAATATAGAAAATTCTAAAGAGTTTACAGACTTTCAAGCACCACTGTATGTGGGTATGGAAGCACAGATATTCAATAAAAGCTTTGGCAGGTAACAGGGAGCGCTGAAAGTGTGGGCTGAAAGGTTCTGTTCACTGCTGCCACAGTGAGTGATTGAAGCCTGCTGGGTAATCACGCAGCTAAACCCACTTTGATCACTATACTTATTGCTGTTTTCAGGGGTTTGATGGAGGCTGGGATGCTGTGTATTCTCCACAGATTTAACTGCAAACATCTGACAGCCTAGACCCATTTTTCAGACAAAAACAGTCAGAGTTTATCATCATCATAGAGTACAGTAATTGCTGTATAAAGCAATATTTATTTGCAGCTGCAGTGAAAGATATGAAGCATCTCACTTTCAGAGTTCGCATGGCAACGGACAGGATGAGTTGAATACACTCTAAGAAGTAAAGGCTCAGTAAAGATCTATGAAAACCATAAGGTGAAATCTGACTCATACTGAGTAAATAGTCCATGTATTGTAACACCCCCCAAGACAACCCCCCCCCCCCCCCCCCCCCCCCCCCATTCAGAAACACCTTTTCTAAGGAAAAAAAAATGATTTCATGGCTTTCCTCAGAAGGCATGCTTTGGGAGTTAATTCACTCCTGGTATCTGGCCCTAGAGAGCAAAACATTTCAAGGTTTGACAGTGATGAAAAAGAGAGAGGTGAATTATTGGATGCAGCATTGGCTATTAAATGAAGTTGTCTTTGTGTCCTGAACCCCTGAGCCACAAAGGACAGAAAGCCTTCTTAGAGTCATGTTTATCAGCGGTACTACCCTTGGCTGAACAGAAACGTTGACCAACGTCAGACAATCATCCATCATCCATGTGAGACCACACTCAATGTACATAAATTAACCACTAATAGCCAAATGCATACACTTAAAATATAAGTGAAAATCTAGCCTAACTAGGTTAAATATCGTTTTCATTCCTTTAGCATTATTCAGTCCAAATCATGAATTATGCAGGTTAAACACAGAAGTCCAAAATGGTTTAACTTATTTACACACTGAAAAACTGAAAATTCTATAAATTGTTGTGCATCCAACGATGCACATATTCCTTTTCCCATGCGAACTGGATCATGGATTTTTTATTTCCATGATCTGTAAACTGTAATCATCAAGATTGAAACAAAAAATTACACTTTATGTGTAATGAATATAGAATATGTGAAAGTTCCGCTTTTTGAATTAAATTACGGGAAAAAAATGAATTTTTCCACAATATTCTAAATTTTTGAGATGCACCTGTATGTTCATGCAATTTTTCGGTTTGCTAGAGACTGTACAAAAATTTTCATTCTTTATAACATAAACAACAGATGTTGTTTTTGCCCATTCAATCGAAGCAGAGAGGAGGTTCACCTTTGGCTGACAGAGACAGAGAAAAAAATTTAAATGTTTAATGAGGGATTCAAGTCTTGGACAAGCACAGTCCTCAGATAGACCCTTAATCCCTTGTGTGTAATCACATTTAGGCTTGGCTGGTATATGCACAGTACCCTGTTCAGTGCTTTCCCCACTCCTTTCAATCCTTTACCACATATCTCTTGCCAAAATGTCCCAGGGCTAAAAGTTAAAAGCTACCATCTTTATTTGATCTCCTCAGCTTTGCTTGTCTGCTAGCATCATTTCTCTTTCCCTCCTACTCCCCCTACATGTACTCTCTCTCTCTCTCTCTCTCTCTCTCTCTCTCTCTCTCTCTCTCTCTCTCTCTCTCTCTCTCTCTCTCTCTCTCTCTCTCTCTCTCTCTCTCTCTCTCTCTCTCTCTCTCTCTCTCTCTCTCTCTCTCTCTCTCTCTCTCTCTCTCTCTCTCTCTCTCTCTCTCTCTCTCTCTCTGCCCACTTCCCATCACACATTAGGTGTTCTAAAATGGTGAGCCTCATGGCTGGGTTTTCACTGTGGGTGTATGTGATGAGGACTTGAGTTACATGAATCATGTTGATTGCACTGACACCAACAGTGTGTGTGCATATCCATCCGCATTAAGCATTTCAGTTAAAAAAAAAATTAAACTACTTTACATGATGTACATGACAGATGACTTTGAAATTGTGGCCTGCAGGATACAAACTGTAGACTTCATGCTAGTCTGAAGTCTATTTGTTAGTTTTCTCTTCTCCATGGTGAATCTGTAACAGAAATGCAGACAGACTGTGCATGTTAGTGGGAGCGGTGTTCATGGCATAAATGATCAAATGCAAATAGCAAATAAGGCTAGTCTGAATGTGCTGATGCTGGAAGCTTATCAAATATGACAGGGTATGAATAAGTCTTCTTTAGTTACTCAAATTAGGGATTCTCTCTCTCTCTCTCTCTCTCTCTCTCTCTCTCTCTCTCTCTCTCTCTCTCTCTCTCTCTCTCTCTCTTTGAGCGGAAGTTTGAGCGAGTGAGTGGAACTAGCATGTGTGAGTGAGAGTGCTGTGATACGAGTGACTTTTCTTATTTCTTTCTTTATCTGTACTATCCTTAGTTTTAAGAAATGTGCATTAGCCGTTGGAAAAGCTGTTGGTTATGAATAATGTCTGATTCCTGAATGAATAGCGCTGTTGTCATTTTTCTTGATTCATTAGAAAAAATAAACAGCGTGGTTCAGGGTAGAGTTGTTATTCAGGATATATTTACTCCTGTAATATTCTTGACTCCAGCAAGAAAAATCGTCTTGCCTAATCTTCCACCTTATAATAAGGATGATTTATTAATTGCTGAATTGTCCAGACATGGTAAAATAATGTCTCACATGAAAAAGATACAACTTGGATGTAAATAACCACTGCTTAAACATGTTTGCTTCAAACGGAAAGTTTACATGATTTTAAACAATGATGTGGATTAATTAAATGTTGCATTTAAATTTTGAGTTGATGGATATGATTACGTTATCTTTGCATCTTTTGAAACAATGAAATGCCTTGAATGTGGAAAAGAGGGACATATCAAAAGTGCATGTCCTGGGAAACTGCTATGGCAGTTTTCCATTGTTTTGTGGACTGTTTTAGACTTAAACCACTTTTTGAATTACTAGATCAGTTTTTTGTGGGGTTTGGGGAAATGTTTTCATTCAAGGCCTTTATTTTAGAGGCAGGATAAAATTGTAAGCAAAGATTCAAATGGCAATTGATCAACTTTATGGTTGGTCAAGCAAAAACGGCAATATATGTTATAAGAAGAAATGAAATGGATAATCTACACGATCAGCATCTTATATTAATGTTTAAAAATCTCATTAAATCCAGAATTACTGTAGATTTGAAATATTATAAAGCAATGAAATATTTGGAAACATTTGCATTACAGTGGTGTTATAATGAGGTTTTCTGTGTTGTGGTGGAGGAGGATTTAATTTTTTAATCTATTATTATACCCACTGTGGCCCTGTGTGTGTGGAGTTTGCATGTTCTCCCCGTGTTGTGGGGGTTTCCTCCCCCAGTCCAAAGACATGCATGGTAGGCTGATTGGCATGTCCAATGTGTCCTTAGTGTATGAATGGGTGTGTGAATGTGTATGTGATTGTGCCCTGTGATGGATTGGCACCCTGTCCAGGGTGTACCCCACCTTGTGCCTGATGCTCCCTGGGATAGGCTCCAGGCTCCCTGGGATAGGCTCCAGGTTCCCTGTGACCCTGAAAAGGAGTAAGTGGTATTGAAGATGGATGGATGGATCTATTATTATAATGGTTGTGATTATTTAAAAGTGAATGATCAAATGAAACTATGTGTTAAAATATCTCTCTCTCTCTCTCTCTCTCTCTCTCTCTCTCTCTCTCTCTCTGTCCCTCTCTCCCTCTCTCTCTCTTTCTCTCTCATATATCTATTTCATCACGCACCATAGGACTCTTCAGAATCAGCCCTTAAGCCTCCTCATCCTACCTGGAACAGTCACTTTCCCAGCCCTTATAAGAAAGGAACATGGGCCATCCACTGACAACAAGGAAAAGGACAAGAAAACTACAACTAATGAAAAAGAGAATGAGGAGAAAGAACTCAGAAATCGCATGATACTGTTTGCTCTTAGATTAGATTTTTAGCTATAAACCAACTAATGTTACTGAAAAACAAAAGCAGCTTCACAGATATACTGTATAAAGTGAAAAGACATGAAATTGCCCAGGAATCCAGATGTATGGTATGTTCATTTCTCAGAAAATAGGTTACTGAGACGGAATCAGTCATTGTATGTTTTTTTTAGTTTTCCCCAAGTTTGGTCAATTTTGAACCATTTGCCATACATCTTATGTGTGTGTGAAATGGTGGGATGAAGGCCACATAGGGGAAAGACAACAGGCATTTATCACTTTGCGTGGACCAAAAGTTCCCATTAAAAAAGAAACAGGTAATAATTTTGACATTGTGGTGGCTGTTCCTCATAACGAAGTGTGGACACCCTTTAGCGATGAAGCAGACTCACCTAAAAACCTGATTTCCTGATTCCCCTTAATGTGAGGTCAAACAAAGACAACTGCATTTTGAGCACTGGTCTAATTAGGATACTATCTGGGGGCTGCCCAGAGACACACGTCCTCTCTACAAGCTCAGTAGTTTTGGGACTACATGACACAAGTCAAGATGTCTTATAACAAGTCACTCATAGATTTGGCCTACAATTGTTATCCTGGAGTGGGAAGTGTCAGTGTCAATTCCACATGGACATTATCACTGTAGTTGCTGGGACTGCGGTTGCTACTATGGACTTTAGGACTGCACTTACCACATACTATTTTGCACTCAAGTCTCCTTTAGTGAACAGTGGATCATTTCAACAAACAGACTTCATATAAAAACTATAATGAACTTTCTTTTAGTTTCACACTATCTGTTGTTACCAAGATGAGGACGGGTTCCCTTCTGAGTCTGGTTCCTCTCAAGGTTTCTTCCTCATATCATCTCAGGGCGTTTTTCCTTGCCACCGTTGCCACCGGCTTGCTCATTAGGGATAAATTCACACACTTAAAATCTGTATACTGTGTTTAAATGTTTCTGTAAAGCTGCTTTGAGGCAATGTCCATTGTTGAAAGCGCTACACATAAATTAAATTGAATTGAATTGAAATGTTGTTCTGCTTGGTTCTGAAGCAGAAGAGGCAAGCAGACAATTCGGACAATCCTACACTATGACAACAATATGACAGTTTTTTTGCTTACAAATGTACAGGTGTACAATCTATTAACATTCAACAGTAAGGTACTGTGTCTAATTTATTTGTCCAGAGAGCAATTAATGATTTTTTTCTTATTAATACTTCAAACACATTCAGAAGGTAAGGCATTTTTTTTTAAATCTGTGACAACTTACCAAAGAAGAAAAGCAAACCAAGAGTTTTAATATCCTTTCCTCTCCTTTTCTTCTTGCCTTGTTGACTCTGCCCCTCTTTCACAGCTTCCTCCTGCCTCCCCCACCCCATATGTGCATACACACATTTGTGTTGCTCCCATCATCCACCACAGCTCTGACAGGATGTGAAGCATGCTTTTAAAAAAGATTACCATGAGAAGCTTCATTAACGAAAGGATTTATTATAATCAGACTTGAAATAATATCAGGGGACCATACAGTGTAGAAAACATTGTTTTGTGATTTGCAGCTTTGATGAGCAGGGATTAAAAACAAGGCATGTTGTTTAAGACACCAGTGCCATTTAATTAAAAACACCTACTGTTTTCCAATATACCTATTCTCATAAACAACACTGATAATTAAGTTGTCCAACAAGGTGATTTGTTGTGATCTAAATGTGTTTCCATGTACAGTATATGTAACCTTTTATAAGGGTGAACTTATTTAGGCTAGACCCATTTAGGCTTTGAGTCTGTGAAGCATAATGCTCACATTCCCTGTAGTGTCATGCAGGCTTTGCAGATCAGCTCCAAACATCGCTGAATTGATAGCCAATTGTCTCTAGTGGCTTCTTGATGCTGAAGTGTTAACGAGTGATAGGATTTTATAGAAATCATGTGGATATACTTTATCAAGCTCTGGCCAGAAAAAATACATGCTGCTTATAATGTGGCTTTGGCAGCAAGAGATACAACGCATGCAGGAGAGATATATTCTTATTAGGCCAGCATTTTAGCTCTGCAAAGTGACATATCTGGGCCATAGAATCCCATCACACCAAACTTGGTGTGTGTGTATGTGTGTGTGTCTGTGTGTGAGTGTGTAAGAGTGAGTGCATGCATGCTTTCCCACCCACTGTCCTACATACTGTATAAGGTCAGTGGTAGAGCTTTACAGTTGGATTTTTTTTTTTCTAGTGATATTCATTTAGTTTAGCTACCAGTGATCATCACATAAGTCCTGTGGATAATTCCTAACTGCATGATAACACTTATTCAACATGGGTCAGTAAGTAAATGCATTAGTTATTTATTACACAGCTCAGTCTACATCTGAATGTTGACACAAGAAACCACATTAAGAGTGCAAGTAAAAGGAAAGGATACAAAGATACAATTCCACAAATCTTTGCCTTTTTCATTTCCCATGCCACATGAGTGACCTCCACATGGAAAGGATAGGATGGCTGTAATGGAAGGTCACTGCTCTCCATTTCTCCTACCTTTCTACCTCTCCATATCTGAACAAGCTGGAGTGGGGCTCTAATAGGCTTGCATAAAAAATAGGGTTATTTAGAGGGTCCTGGCCACACATGGCTGATTCCCCATTTATCCCTCTATCAGCACCAAAGCAGAGAGGTATTTTTTATCTCTGAGCATTCACAGTCCTGGGAACTACACCATCCACTGCTTGGCAGGGAGACTAACTAAGTTAAAAGACATGAAGAGATGCCCATGGACAAAGCAAATGCATTTAAGTGTGGGACAAATGTGTACGAGGTAATGTGGCATTTCTTCCTGTCACTCAATTTTGTTTCTCAAGAAGTTTGGAGGTGTTTGTCACAGGTGGATAGAAGATACACAGTGTTTATGTGTTTCGAGTTCCATGTCTGTGGCATATGCTCAATCAGGCATTATTAGCCTTCATGTGGGCCATTGTGGGGCGATTCCCCAGAGAGAAAAGATGAACCAGTGCTAGGGATGTTGGCACAAACACAATTGGATCTCATTGAAGCTTGAAGCACTGGGGAACATAAGTCACTCTTTCTTGTCTTGTTGCTGGAGCTCTGGGCTTCAAAGGCTGTCCAAAAAGCAGGCATTTGCCACTCATAGACTTTACCGTCTCCTTTATGGATTTTGATTTACAGCAATGCATGAGGGAGAGGATGGAGTCTACACTAAATCAGTAAATTTACTTGGGTCTGATTTGCAAAAGGAAGCTTTGGAAAATGAGAATCTAAAATAATTGTCTGTAGTTCATGGGCATATAAAATATGTAATTCCAGTTTCTAATTATATCAACAACATAGACACAGAACAGCACACACAAACTACCATCTAACTGCACATGTTTCTATTGTCAAAATGTGCTGTAATTGAATTAATCTCAATGGGCATGAATATGCAGTATGCAGTAACCTGAATGGTGCTTACTTTGCTCTGATTACTGAATTCCAGTGACATTTAAAGCAACATTCTGTTTTTAAAATGTAGCAGCAAAATTCACAAAAGAAGTGTCACAAAATAAGTTGGACTGTCTTCAAGCTATCCTGATGTTGCCATATGTGTTCTGAAATGCAGACTTTTATTTTTCACTCTGAGCATACAATACAAATTGGAAAACCTGTTTCAAGACTTGTCATCAAGCAATGAGTGATTATTGTGTGTATGTGTGTGTGAGAGAGAGTGAGAGAGTACCTTCCTCTTCTCATAATCTATATTATCATGACATGACATTTTCCCTCACAATAGCTTGATCCATAAATGGCCAAGTAAATTATAGCCAGACCAAAGCAGCTGTGTCCAGATTCAGTGTCAATCTTGGTGTATTGTTTTGTAAAATGTCATTTCTTCCTCTTTTATCTAGACCCACTAACATATTCCCCACTAAGAGGGTTTATGGGGCAGCTGGTGTTACAGATTTGGGGTCACTGTGTACCCTTTTCTGCCAGATGCATGTTGGCCAATGAAATGTCACTCCTTAGAAGTCTGACACACTTCTTACAGAGAGAGGCAATCAAAGCGAGATGCACAGGGTTTGAAAGAGTGAATATTTAAAAGGTCATACCTTATCCAAGAGATTCATGGAGACCGTATGTACACTGAGGTAATAATATAAGATTGAAGTAATAGTTACCCAATCAGCTACATAAGTACTCTTTCATTCATTGTTAATTTCAATAATAAAATAATTATAATATAGTCAATGGCTTATTTTAAGGAATAAAAATATATATAAATGGGTAATGGTCGTGCAGAGATTTAGCAACATTTACAGTGATAGATCTGAGACTGCACACACATACACACACACACACTACTTGTTCTTCTCTCATGGTAAATTATTCACCAAATCTACGCAAACAAGGGAGGCACAATTTAAGCACTGAAACAGAAAGTGCAAAATGCAGAGATGAGTGGTTTAGAGGTGTAGTGAGAAAGACAGATGGAAGTAGCAACGTGCACCTGTCACCCTCTCCATTTATCTCTTTTTCTCACATGTTTATTCACTACTGCCCTCTCCTTTCTATCCCTGTTCTCCATGTACACACAAACATGCAATTGTATTTGTATTGTAAAGTACAGTCCCTTTTTCTTATTGCATTTATGTTTAGTTGATGATGAGTATGAGTATCCTCTTTTCACCACTAACTAAAATGGCATTCAGCCAGTGTTTACATATTACAGTCATCATGAAGATTATATGTACAACACACTCTCTACTGCACTACTGCAGCCATGGAAACTTGATTTGCAATTTGGACCTTGGAGGATTTTTACGATTTATTTCTTTTTATTTTGTACATTTTGAACAAAATCTGTCACACTTGTCATTCTTTTCTCCTCACTGCATGATTGCACCATTTGCCACAGATCATGAAGTGAGATCGTTTGTCAGATGAGTGCTCAATTCTTACACTGATAACAAAACACTATGCTTTTTTACACTTGATGTGGGACAATCATCAGCCTGCATGTGACTCAGCAAGATAACAAGTTTGGTGGCACAGAATGGAGATCAAAATTCACAGAAAAGACCAAGTTCCTCTAGGTTTTCAACAAGGGTTGCTTAGTGGGTGCGCCTCTATGTTATGTACATTAAATAGTAACATATTATATATTGTATTTCATATTTTTTGACATGACACATAATAAACTAAGGTTATATAACTGGAAATGTACAATTTGCAACAATTTAAAATACCCATCACCATATAAAGCTGAGGCATGATCAGCCTTGTCACCTCTTAAACATTATATTTGTACCAGCTTTAGCAATACAAGAAATGTTCATTTCCAAGCGATCATGTCAAGATCAAATGAGCTCTCGGAGACCCTAGAAGATAAAAAACAACTGATAGACTTCTATCCAGGAAGTGCTTTAAAATAATATCAAGAAAACAATAATTTGACTGGTAGTAGGGAGAGTATGGTTGAGTGCTGGCTATTGAAGGAAAAATATAATGTGGTGTGTATTTTCTCAGTAGGCTGCTAATTCCTCAGAGAGAAACTGAAGCCTGTGGGGCTAAATTAGGTTAAATAGTGTAGAATCATGTTAAATTGACCCAAGCAGAGCTCTAGAGAGAACAACAGTGAGAGAACAACAATCTAGACTGGATAGGAGAACCTGGGCACTCTTTCCCACACAGCCAATCAGAGTTACTACAGTAGTGCTGAAACTACTTGACCTTGAGCCTCCTGAGGGTTTTTTTTGTCCCTTATAGCTGGGCATAACAACACCAACTTTGAGGCAGTGGCAAAAGAGCACATCAAGGATAGACAGGATGTTCTGAAGCTTGCTTCAACCCTCCAGCTGAGTCCCATGTCAGTCTCACAAAGATGCCTCCACAGGATGAACAGGAAACCTCTGTGGAGCATTTTAATTTGCTGAAGCTGCATCAGGGACAACTGAGACAGATTCAATGGTGTGGCTGCAGTCCATGTGCTTGGAGAAGCACAACTCACAGCCCAGTAGCTACCAGTACAGAAAAAGCTGGAGTATGACTGCCTGAAGCGAGACATCCTGTAGTGGTTAGCCTAGACCCCTGAGCAAAAACGACAGTAGTTCTGGGCCCTGACACTCAGCAAGGTCAGCCTCAACACACTGCAGTTCTAGGACTCACGTTGAACATGGTTGCTGGTGGCGGAGCATGACACAGAGTAAGTTATCGATACAATGGTGATGGAATAGTTACTCACTTACATACAGATGAGATGGTTGCTGCTACATATTGGCCATGCTGGAAGAAAAATTACCTTGTGGTGTATTCAACGGCGGATGGCCATTTTTTGCTTTATTTCTCTCTACTCCCCTCCTTGCTCCAGAGAAAAGAGGGAGAATTAACCCCAAAACCAACAGCCTGATCCAACGACTCTTTCGTTCCTTCCCTTCGTGTAATTTTCCACTTCGCACTCCCACTCCCCACCTGCTCCTCCTGCTCACTCTCTGTACCAAGTACAGAGAGTGCCCAAAAAAAAGTGGACCCCAAAACACATGAAAGCTGGAGGATGGATTAAACGAAATGTTAGGTCTGGATGACATACTGTTCAGTATTACAGGGTATGTTCAGTGGATCTCAATGCCAGTTAATAAACATCTACACTCCCATATATTAGCTATACATTTCAACATCAACATTTGATGAATACAATACAAACCAAAATCTTTTGACATATCATATATAAAATCCTCCTTCACCAGAAATAACTCATTACAGGTCTAATCAGGCACTGAACAACAGTTGTGATCATCCAAACACACTGACAGCCATCATCTTGATGAGAATTAGCAGCTGGATACTGTGCAACAACACCTGCTGGGAGTATCTTACAGTTCCATGCTCAATCAAACATATGGATCCTTCACATCCTTCACATAATATATAATCATAACTTCATAATCACAAAAAAAAATGGTGTCAAATCAGTTTACACTGAACAACAATAAAAAGAAACCCAGGACATCTAAAATAAACGTGCAAGGATGAGATAATATGAGCTGGGTTAGGTGTGTTGGAAGCAATACCATCGCTTAAATTAAAGCACTACTAAAATGCCTTGCAGAAGACAACCGCATAAAGTCAGAACCACATCTCCTCCATACAGAATAACGCATTAACCTAAATTGACAGTATCTGTAGTCAGAGAGAAATAGCTCAAACCTACCCATAATTATTTTATTTTTTTTCTAAACAAAATAGATCTTTTGGAAATTATGATAATGTGGCATATGATTGCCATTATAATGCAGAAAAATGGCAAGGTATGTATAAAAAATTATTTCAGAGAACGCATGCAGTTTTTGTCAGATTTTTAATTGATCCCTTTGAAGAAAATGTGATGTATTGAAATTCACATAAAAATGGATCTTGTAAATGGGCGCCTGAACATTCTGCTTTTAGCACATTTAAGCACGCACACACACACACACACACATATATATATATGTATGTATATATATATATATATATATATATATAGGTGGTTGGCGCAAAACATGGAACACTTGTTGCTATGGTGAATCTCACAAGACCTTGTAAATTGCATCATGGATAATGAGCCATAAGAAAATGCTTTTTGATTTTATTTGTATAGTAGTTTTAGTTATACCTAGAGGTTCATGGACATATACACTGGCAATAAAACATCCAAGAAATTATCTTTTGGTGAAAGTGAAAGAGAAGAAAACACTGAAGTTCAGACCTCACTTTCAGCATGAAGAATTGGGCTGCTCCTTTACATTAAACCTCATACAGTAACCCCTAATGGTGCACTAGCTAACTCAGTGTGCTCAGTTCTCCAGGATCTTTCTGCTTGTCAGTGTTATACAGTTCATCTTCTCCCATGGGAAGACCGGGAGATCAATGACTCATGTGAAATTAATCAGAGAGTGCAGGTTAGATTCACCCTGGAGAGTGGTTAATCGAAAAAGCCAATACATATAAACCACACATTCTTCTTTGAGACCAAACCTTCAGTAAGCAAAAAAAGATGAGACAGGATTCTGGGTCTCCAGGGAAAATCAGTAGGTTCAAATGCATAGCGCTTTCAAAGCTGTACTGTTCTAGAAGTTATCTGCAGTCTGATTCACGGTGTCAGGTATGTTTTAAGGAAAATGAGCTCAACAACGATTTTGCACTTTTTATACTATATTTTACAGTATTTTTTATGGTTTTTGGGCTAGATATACCAGTAACACTGATATCATGACACATGGTCTGATGTGTCACTGAACAAAATTGCCAAAATAGTTCTCAGCGAGGGTGAAAAATACTAGAATAATTGTACATTGTTACTATGCTTAAGTATTATTTTTGTTGTATTATTTTAAGTATTATTTTACAAACATCATTTCATTTTCAAGAAAAAAATGCTTTTTTTTAATACTTGTAGTGTCCAGTCATTTTGGTTTACCATCAATCATTGTAGAAAACAAACAAATCAAAATCATGCAAATACAGATTTAGCTACGTCCACCTTTCCTGCCAGAGTCACCAAACCAGCTTATGACTGGCAGCAATTAAAATTCCATTTCAATGCCATATTTAGAGTCATGTGTGGGACTGAAAGGGATATTTCATAGTCATTTTACTGTCAGTGTTTTAATGATCGGCTATAAACAGTGATAATCATGCCAAACATCAGATGCAAGTACAATGACATATGGATTAAGCAGATCCTGACACTTGAGATTGCTTAATTATCTGTGCCAGACATGCTTAAGCAACAGAAGCAATGCATGTAATAATCTGCCATCCACCCTCATGATGCACTTGGCTGTCCAGCAACGGCATATACAGTCATCACCTCTCTTTTAAACTGCTGCCAAGTTATGATTTGTAATTGACTACAAATTACCCTACCTGTCAATCCCTGCATAAAATATTAACCTTTTGTTTATATATTTATTTATTTTTAGGACCATTCGTTTGTCACTTCTTACATTTCATGTTCTTGTATGTATTGAAGAGTCTGTATATATTTAGTGTTTCCTGACAGAATTTTTTTTTTCTAACACCAATCTTTGTTGTTTTTTTACTCTGCTTAAAGAGTTCCTCTTTTCCCATGTGTACTCTGTACATATATTGTTTTTGCTCTAATTCTCCTAGTCGGTGTGACCAAAATAGGATGAGTCTTGCTTTGTGACAACTATTACTAAAAGCACTATTTCAAATTACAATAAATAGTCTGAATATAGAGGAGGAGATTTTATTAACACACATCCCTCTGAGGTAGGTGCACATACTCAATGGTAATAACTGCAGATAGAGCTCTAGTGCATTGTAATTAATTTGCTGTTAGCCTGTAGAAAGAACCACAATTCCTACAAATGTAGTCATTATTAATGCTTAGCAGTTAAGATCATAGTGGAACAACTCCAACCCTAAGGCATGTAGTACATCCGATTTTCACAGTAAGCATTAAAGTGCAGTCATGCTCACCAACACTGGAGTCACAGAGACCAAGAACAATTCCAGGAATAAACCACAGAGGTATCTCTTTACTGATCCTATCAGCCTTAGCTTTGAAAGTTTTTTCATTTTCAGTGTACAGTATTTCTCTTACTCCTTGGCTGACTGTTATCCAACCAAGCCAAGGAGTTAAATAATATCTCCTCCAGAACCTCCTCTTGTCAGATATATCTGTACATAATGAAATGTAAAGCAGTGACTGAATTAAATGATCACTTTCGATTACTTTGTGTGGGCAAGCTCATTTGACATAATTCAGGTCTAATGGCTTATAGCATATTATGCATGTGAAACAGTTTATAAATAATAAGTGTGAATTTATGTTATATGTGTAGTTCTATAATTAAAATAAAACTTGAATTCTAGCTGTTGAAAGAGACCTGGAGATATAGGTTCTCAACACAGTGGCAAAATTAGTGGAAAAGGCAGGACAGGGACAGGTGAGCTGACCAAGTAATCTGTTCTCACTCTTTCCCTCTGTCTCGCTCTTCATCCCATTGTGAACTATAGTGTGACTGGGTCCTTGACATGGTTATGGTCCTCATCTCCAATAATGACTAGGCCGGCTATCTTGATGAGGTAGAGAAACTTGTAGCTTGGTGCCAGGCTAACGGACTCTCTTGGAGTACACATCTCTGAGGGCCTGACCTGGACTCACATTCAAGCTCAGGTGAACAAAGCCAGAAAAAGGTTGTACCATCTGAGACTGGTGAGGAATTCAAGGTCTCCCCAGTGAGCCTGAAAACTTTCTATATGGGGGCCATAGAAAGTTTACTAACTCGGTGCATCTCAGCGTGGTACAGAAACTGCTCAATCCAGGAATGCAAAGCCCTGCAGAGAATGATGAAAGGTATATACAGGTTTTAGAGCAACATATGCTTCCATCCAGATTCCACCCCATCTTTGCTTCTGAGAGACTCTGCCTCTCTAAAATACTTTTTTTTCTACCCAATCATGTTACTGACCTGTTGCCAATTAACCTAATTAGTTGCTAAATGTTCCGCTAGTTGTGTATTTTTATTAACACTTAAAATTGTTGTTTTTGCAATGCCATCCGCACAAGTATATTATGTGGATGAGAAAAACCATTTATGCATTTTAGCAACTCTGTTAATGAGATGTAGGTTGTATTGAGTATTGGGATCTCCTATCAAGCAACAGTGGTTATTATCTACTTGTGAGGAAATCTTCCTTAATGTGGTACAACAAACATTTGGTATGTTCATCATCTACAGTGCCCTCCACTAATATTACCCCTGTAAAAACAGAAATTCATGGTTGAACAATTTCCTGTTCCTAGTCACCCAGGTCTAATAAAATGTAAAATATCAATGGGAATATACTTTTGGGAATATACTATTTTTCTCATATGAATTCATAGGGGTCCCAATAATTGTTGCGCACCTATATTTAACAAAGATTTTCTTTGATAAACCTGTGTTTTGTTTGCAATTGTTTGAGATCCATGATAAGATCCAGAGTATTTTTGAACAAAAGACCAAAAGGTTAAACAGAGAACATTTTTCACAGCCTTCTTTGTTCATATTTACCAAGGGTGTCAATATTACTGGTGGGCACTTTACAGTGGGGGAAATAAGTACTGAACACATTAACATTTTGAGGTTATTCACATTAAATTTTCACCAGACATCAAGTATTAACTCAAGAAATCCACAAATATAAAGAATTCAAAACATTAAAGACCATAAATAAAGTTATGTGTAATAAAGTGGAATTGAACACGCTAAAAAAAGCAGTTCTCCCAAGGCAAGGTAAGGCAAGGAACCAGCTGAAATCCGTAAGTAGTTAGAAAGTAATTATACCTCCTATCTGTGCAAATTAATATCAGCTGGGTTAGTAAATTGATGGTCTATAAAAAGTTTTTCATTACCAAGGTGTCACATAAGAAACATCTCATGATGGGTAAAAGCAAAGCGCTCTCCCAAGACTTTCGCAACCTTATTGTTGCAAAACATATTGGTGGAATCGGATAGAGACGTATTTCAAAACATCTGAATCCTCCAGTAATCACCACTATTATCCACAAGCCACAAGTGGACGCAACATCACTCTGTCATCAACCGGCCACGCACAGGAGCTCCTTGCAAGATTTCTGAGCAGGGAGCCAAGGGCCAAGGGCCATTCGGAAAGAGCTCCAGAAACACTTGGAGGCAGCAGGTACCATCGTCACAGAGAAAACAATAGGCAATGCACTCCACTGCTCACACTCACCCCACAAGACTCCATTACTAAAGAAAAGGTATGTCGAAGCTCATTTAAAGTTTGCTACAACTCATTTGTAGAAGCCTCTGAAATACTGGGAGAGTGTAGTCTGGTCAGATGAGAGCAAAATTTAACTTTTTGACTGTCATACTAGACACCATGTTTGGAGAAGAAATGGCACTGCACATCACAGCCTTCCTCATCACCCAAAAGTGATCCTAACTTCAAATGAACAGCTTTGTGTACATGGGTGGGAAGTGAGGAAGGTTCAAAGAAAAAAATATATTCCAGTGATGTTAAAATAATAATCCATCCATCTTCAACCGCTTTCTCCTTTTCAGGGTCGCGGGGGAACCTGGAGCCTATCCCAGGGAGCATCGGGCACAAGACAGGGTGCACCCTGGACAGGGTGCCAGTCCATCACAGGGCACACAATCACACACACATTTACACACTACGGACACTTTAGACATGTCAATCAGCCTACCATGCATGTCTTTGGACTGGGGAGGAAACCAGAGTACCCGGAGGAAACCCCCGCAGCATGGGGAGAACATGCAAACTCCACACACACAGAGCTGCGGGAATCGAACCCCGACCTTGGCGGTGTGAGGCGAACGTGCTAACTAAAATAATAATAATAATAATAATAATAATAATAATAATAATAATAATTATTATTATTATTATTATTATTATTATTATTAAAATAATAATTTGATTTGACACAGAACATACACAAACAAGTTGCTCTACTTCACCTATTTACAGGTAGAACTGGAATATTGACTAACCTTTAATTACTCAGACAACTGAGTCAATAGGCCCCTTTCATGTTATTAAACAAAAATAGACCTCAGCAGCCTAGAAGTCTGGTGCTACTTGGTTATATAGCCTATCTGGAGAATCTAACAGAATTTTTTTTTAGGCATCATATTGACATTAACTAAAATGTTATCCACTTATTCACTTATGGATTATCACAAAAAACAGGGAGTACTAAGAAATGGCCCAGTTTCAAATATCGGACATAGAAAATCCTGGCGTTTACAGTAGACAGAAATTGAAGGTATTAATGTCATTTTAAACAATGACTTACCATGTAGTTGAGCCATTTCTCTAAACAATGACATTACTGAAATCTTTTATGAATTGTACAGATAATAACTATTTAGTAAAACAATAATCATATATATAAGCCCTAAAGCACTTAAAAATATTTTTATGTATAACGGTAGTGTTACAAGTTAGATATGTATGTAATTAGAGCTGTAATTAGATATGTGTAACACAGATGTGTGTAATTAGATATGTGTTAGATATGTGTTCTGCATGTTGTGAAATTGAGAGGTAAAAAGCAAATATACAGCAAAAAATACAGTAGTTATGATGACTGTTCCAAAATATAGATTTAATTATCACATTAACTGAAAAGTAAATATGCAACTTAAATACTTTTAAGTATTATTCTAAGTGGTTATTTTTTTATGTAAAGGTGTGGAGCAACTGACAGATTTCACAATTGACAGACTTGCTTACAGTAGCACTGACACTCTGGGGATTCCGATTAAGTAATACATACTTTATATAGTGTCCACGACTGACAAGGGTTCAAGGGAACTGAATAATGCATTATTGCTGGGGGATGTGCATTTTGTTTTTCTTTTCTTTTCTTTTTTTTGCTTGGTTATGTGTGAATTTACCTAATGGGAAAACATGTTCCCTCAGCTTTTTTTGGTCTTGTTTTTTGTTCTTGTATTTTTATTTTATTCAGTGTTTTATTCTTGTTTAGATGCATGTTGACAGTTGACTCTTTGACAGTTGTTCTCTTGCTTCCTTTCAAATAGAACCAAAATGGCAATGTCAATTATCAGTGTGTATAGACTAAATGTCTTTAATTCAAAGATTACCTTTCCAGGATTGGCACATATGGACAAAAAAGATAAATAGTATGATGTAATTCTAACATTTTTTACAGTATATGTAATTGTTGCACAATGTATGGCAGTTTACATGTGAAAGTTCTGTCTATATGTGAAGTATGGGACAAATTGTATTTATTCAGTGTTGCCTAAATTTATTATGATTTTAGTCATCTCACCAAAATTTATTTTTACTTAATTTTAGGCCTCCAAAGTAGCTACAATAGATGAATTTTTAGTATACTACCATTTATGTGCCTCAATAATTACCACCTTGATGACAGACAACTAGAATCTACAGTATAATTATGTCAGTGTTGCTGGTAGTAGGGCAAAGTCTAGATGTTACTATGTACCTGCCACATGGGTGTCTAATGTTACCTGCCTCTGAATTGTAATTGCCAGTTGCTAAGACTCACACTATGAAGAGCAAATCTTTGCTCAAATTAGTACCATTAATATTACAATTAGTGTTATGTCAGTCAAGCTCTGCACCATAACTTCCACCTACATTCCCCGTCACTCAGTGGTATACAACAAAGAATTCCCATAAAAATATTCATCCCTAGCTTAGCACTCTCTTCAACTCCCAGTTCAACACACAGCCTCATCACTATGCTAATTGCTCATTTATGTATTCTCCAGTCATTCAGTCTGATTAAACAGGCACAGTCACATAGATCTTTCCCATGCCAAATTACAGCCAACTGGAATACTTTGTGTTTCTACTGCAGGAAAAATGTTGCAAATAAGTTGTTAGAGGTAAAATGTTTCTGGTCTGGTGGGTTTGATGAAATAATAGTTACAGTAAACTGTGTGATCCGTGTCACTCTCTAAAGATGAGCCCTGTTTTAAAGCCTCAAGTTCAATATGGTTTTATTTACAGTGCAGGGCAATACAGAATTTATTACAGGCCATCTATGGGGATTATTAGCAGGTGGATGTATTAGCAGAATTGAGTATAGTAAGCTGTTCAATTGTAATGGTGGAACAAGCTGAAGAATTGAAACAATACCCAAAATGAAAACTGTGTAATATTAACTTTTACTTGTACATGAGACAGCTGAACAGTTGAGGCTCTTGCTTCACACCAATACAAAAGTAATTGGTATTTTGCTATTTTGGTAGGGTGCAAGCTATTGATTGGTGATTTTATTTTTCAACAGCGCTACACTCAAGGATATTCTCTCTGTGTTGGCTTTTAGGTAGTGGAAGCACTTCCCTGACCTCAACAGAGAGAAGAGTCCATTGTTAGGATGGATGAGGTCCATCATTATCTTCCTAGCCTTGGTCTAGCACTGCTTGCTGTGGTTGGACAGGCCAGCAAACTGTGTTTGGATATGGCAATCAACTGATCGCACCACCCTCTGGAGAGCCTATGTATCCTGCTAGGTGTTGTTCCTAAAACAGGCTGTGCTATGCAAACATGCTTCTCATCAGGATGCTCTCAGTGCTGCAAGTTTAAATGTTCCTTAGAATCGTAGAGGGCAGATTAAAGTCCCTTAAGTGTCTAAGGTGGTAAAAATGCTGACAGGCCTTCACCTGGGTGTTAATGTGACGCGACCATGAAAGGTCTTGTGTGATTTGGACACCAAGGTACTGGAAATTATCCACTCTTTTTAATGGGGTAGCATTGATCCCAAGGGTGTGGTAGCTCCTCTCCTGCTTCATGCTGACGTCTACTGTCAAGTCTTTGTCTTGTTGACGTTCAGGTGGAGGTTGTTCTCCTTTATCTGTAACAAATAGGAACAAATTACTCAGTTGTGGCTATTAAAAGTCGTTTTGCACAGAAAGTGTTAAATTTTCACCACCAGATCCATCATAAAAACATGCACTTGCCTGACCTACAAATACTGTATGTACTTCACATAGTATCAGATGATTTCCATTTATTTACTCATTTGACAACAAAATAGTTGTAGTCATATTTTAGTAGTAATTTAGTTATTCTTAACCTTTCCTCAAATTATGGTACAATTTATTTTTAAGTTTCCAAAAAGCAAATTAATTAATTTCTTCCACAATGAACAGCATTTCACTTTTTTCATTAGATTTCACTACAAACGCAGATCACACCCAAAGGCTTTCTCCCTCATGATGCATGTTAGCTAAATGAAAGTTCTGTAGTGGCTAAAATCATATGGCTATGACTGCACCTCTAATATCTAGCATATTTTTCATAGGTGCAGTGTAACCACACATGGCCAACCATATCGGAAGCAGCACACAACGCTTCTCAATTAAGCCCCTTATACAACCGCCAAATGCAAAGTGAAAAGCTTTTACCTTTGTCCACTGAAACACTACTAATATATTCATCTAATTATTATTCACTGAGGAAAAGCATAAAATCTCGACAGAGATGTTGAGTGCAGGGTGAGTTTTGTCTTAGTTTTCTTTTTTATTATTATTATTCTTTTTACCATTTAAACATCACACATTAGTATGCAATGCAATCAGACATAATTAGTACATACTATATATATAGTGACCTATGGGCATTCAGTTCTGACATTTTACAAACACAAAGTAAAATTCTGTATTTATTGTTTTGAAATTAGAAATACTGGTATAACTTCAATCCTAGACTGGACAACATAGCATGACCCTTGCATTTCATAATGTTTATACCTGTAAGCCAAGTCGAAACTTGCCCTTTGTGACCACTAAACTCTGTGTCTTTCTATCTGTATTCATCTTTGGGTTTCTGTACATTTTCTATTTAATGCCTTTTGCATTATTTTTAAATTACTGTAGATTTGGACTGTTGGCCTTCTGTTGTGAGAGTACCACTAAGCATATAATATAGTGACAGAAGAAACAGAAAATGACTTCTACATACAGTGGTGCATTGGAATTTTCTATATTTCTGCATAAATATGAGCTCATCAGAAAAAACTTCATCAGATTTTTACGTCCTAAACATAGATAAAGAGAAGCCAATTAAACAAATGAGACAAAAATATTATATTGATCATTTATTTATTGAGGAAACTGATCCAATATTACATATCTATGAGTGACAAAAGTATGTGAACTTTTGCTTTCAGTATCTGGTGTGACCCCCTTGTGCAGCAATAACTGCAACTAAACGTTTCCGATAACTTTATAACTGTTGATCAGTTCTGCACATCAGCTTGGAGGACTTTTAGCCCATTCCTCAGTACAGAACAGCTTCAGGATGTTGGTGGGTTTCCTCACATGAACTGCTTGCTTTGGGTCCTTCCACAACATTTCTTTTGGATTAAGATCAGGACTTTGACTTGGCCATTCCAAAACATTAACTTTATTTTTCTTTAACTATTCTTTGGTAGAACTGTTTGAGTTCTTAGGATCATTGTTTTCCTGCTTGACCCACTTTCTCTTGAGATTCAGATCACGGACCTCGCGGACTATTACACATCTTGCTCTGGGAGTGATCTTTGTTGGTCCCCACTCCTGGAAAGGGTAGAAATGGTCTTGAATTTCCTCCATTTGTACACAATCTGTCTGACTGTGGATTGGTGGAATCCAAACTCTTCAGATTTTTTTTTAACCTTTTCCAGCCTGATGAGTATCAACAATTCTTTTTCTGAGGTCCTGAGAAATCTCCTTAGTATGTGCCATGATACACTTCCACAAAGTGTTGTGAAGACTTTAAATTCACCTTCAAATTAACTGCTAATCTTAGACGTTCACATACTTTTTGCCACTCATGCAATAGAGGATAATTTTCCTCAATAAATAAATGGCCAAGTATAATATTTTTCTAAATATAGAAAATATATAGAAAGGATTCACAAACTTTCAAGCACCACTGTATCTCTCCAAATCAGGAAGACTCACTGCTTGACATAGTTTAAAATACCCCCTATTCAGGATGATCTGTATCATTTGTGAGAGTAGGGAAAGATTGAGGCTATACAGGACTGGAGTTGACAACCATCTGCTCTACAGCTACAACAAACTTGTTAGTTTTAATTCTTATGTTCTTAAAAGGAAATGCTACAAGTTTCTGGAGTCCTCTTACTAAATGATATAACATTAACAAAGGTGCATTGACTAAAGGTTCTGATTAGAAATACGGTTATAAATGGCAGGATGCTTGATGACTAAGATAAAGCCATTCATCAGACATTACAGGTAATTTAAGACTTTGTCAAGCTCATATAAACAACTTAGATGTGCTTATTCAAGTGTCCTTTTATCTGAAAGCATTTTATATGAGAACATTACTCATATTGAGGCAAGTGACAAAATAACACTGAAACAATGAACTCCTCTGCACTTTTGCAGGGTTCAGCAGTGTATTGCATAAAAGATAAACAGCGTAATAATTCAATTAATTTGATGTAAACGTGTGTGGACATGTTGAGGCTCAGATAATTGATGGATGATGAGAACAATTCAAAGCCAATGACCTTATACGCATCATGTCTAATGTCTCAGGTGCACATTAGATTCTTTGGGATCTTTGTCCTTCCCCCACCCCTCCCTTCCTCCTTTCTTTTTCTGTAATATATTTTCTCATTCATTCCTTCCTGATGTGAAAAATATCCATGCAAACAATGTTATGTCTTAGGAGCACTATCTCGAATCGGTTACTTTTTGACATAGTGTTATCAGAGCTTATGACACAGAAGTGGCTAGTTTACTATAATGACCCTTACTTCTCAGAATGCTCCACTTATCAGACATTTGAATGGCCTTGAATGGCCTACAACAGCTAAAGACCAGGCCAGGTGCTAATGTTGTTAGCAATGAACAAATAAAAATTTATCTCCAATGGGCAGAAGATGCATCAAAACTAGACATTTGAATTCAGGATCATATTGTATCCTGCTGATAAGAATCAGAATTTGGTGCAAGCAACATGAGTCCATTCCTGTGTACAAAATTTTGTCCTCTCCATATTTTTTACAAACATCTAGCTGCATTTTGGGTATCCTGTACCAGCTGGGGTACATCAATTGGACTAACTTCCTGCATTGTATTGTGTGATTTCATGAGCACACAAGATTTAAAAATAAATAAATAAAATAATAATAATAATAATAATAATAAAACACTCATAATACTACAAAATATATAAAAAAAAATTAGAGATGCACCGATACAAAATTTCTCAGCCGATACGATAACTGATTATTCAGAGTGATATCGGCCGATACCGATAATACTGATAGTTCTGCCTTTTTACAGAGATTACAAACTGCAGTTTTGTCGTCATTCCACACAAGAGACATCTTTGCACACAGAAAAAAATCGATGTGTTTTCCCGCCTTTTGATTGACAGGATATAATCGGCCCTGATCATCGGATGTTTCTAAACTATCTGTCGACAGCGGGAAAAATAGCCTTTATCACTGATACATCAGTGTATCTCTAGGAAAAATACTGTGCTTTTTAGATACTGTTTAAACATTGTTTCTGCCTTGTAGTCCGCTATCCAATCCATATCCAGCCATAATCATGCTGATCTGACCTACTCTCCTGGGCACAAAAAGGCAAAATATTAAGCTTTTAATGGTCTTACCAACAAATCACTGGTCAGAAAAAAACTAAAGAATTAAACTCATTTACTTTTGCTGCAGTAAACTGTTCGTGGGAAAAATCTAGAAACAGGGAAATTATCTTATATAATGTCCCTGTATGCAAAGGTAAAATCATGATTAAAATGTTTGATGTAAAATTCAAACTAACACATTTCTGGGTGTATAATATTAAAATAAAACTAAAAACAAAATCAAAATAAATAAATAATAAAATAAAAATAAGATAATAAAGTAAAAAGCTATCTTCAAGTTTACCCACAAGGCTTACACATGTAAAGAAAGCAAAGGAAAAAATTATCCCCTACTAAGTTACTTATCTGTTTTATTCTTGCTAATTTCCTGACCAATGAGTTGTTGTTAAGACCATTCAAAATTTGCCATTTTGGGAAATTTCCCATTATTTTTTATTTTTCCCAGGAGTGTACTTCTGAACCTACCGGTGTACCTAAAAAACTGGTGATTCTTTGCATCTACAAAATTGATCAATTAGCACAGCACCATGTGTACTGTGCTGTCAAGCTACACAGTCCAGCCTATAGTGTTTTGCTTCTGCAATTTATGTTAACTGGTGTAATGAACTCTGCAAAATGTTGACACAACGTGACTAAAGTCATTATGAGATCTCTCCCATCCCTTCAGATAAAATCAAGAATTGTTTGCAATTAAAAAGTGGCTTTCTAAATCATGTGAGTGCATATGAGACAGTGCTCTCCACCACCATCAGCAAAACACCAGCTGAGAGTAAAAGTAAGTTTTTTTTTTGTTTTGTTTTGTTTTGTTTTGTTTTTGTTTTTTTTTGCTTGACACCATGTACTGTTTCCCTGGGATATAATATTTCTCCCGTTAAAAAGTAGCTTTCTAACTCCAGGATAGCTGAGGCCAATACTGAAGGTGGAACAGGAGTAATCCTGGGCTTTTCCACACCTGATGGGTCTCCTTAAGCTTTTGTTCCTGTTTATGTCTGGCATGGCCTGGTAAATGCTAAAAAAAATAAGGAGTGAATAAGGAGAAGCAAGGACTGTGGAGAAAGTAATGAACAACATATATAATACACACAATTAAATCTAGACAACATCATGAACATGTTGTTCTTTAATGTCTTTCTTTTCTTTCATGCTTATTGACATTTAGATTTGATTTCAACTGCAAATGCTGAGCACAATTGCAGGTTTGTATACTTACACACAGCCCTCTAGGACAAAGCAAAACACAGCAAATAATATTTTGTACCCTTCATTCAAAGGTAAATAATATATATTCTTCTAAAGCAGAATGGCACAGCACATTTCAGTTTAAAAAGGCTGCAAATTAATTTCCACACTTACCCTGAAATATTACACAGAAAACACTGGGATGTAATCTTTTGCTGTTGCCATAGTAAGACTAAAATAAAGCTAATGCATGTTGCAGGGGTTACAGAAATACTTAAGGCATTCGAACTCAATTCTGAACCATTAGGTCATGCATGAAATTCAATGTGTTTTGAAATGAATCAGTTTTTAAAAAGTATTCGGTTATGAGCATAACCAGTGTGTTCTGAATGCATTACTATGTTCTGTGACAGATTAAAAATGCTTATGAAGACAAATGATTCCTGTCATTGAAGCTTGCTAGGCAGTTTATATTTTGTGTTTCCATGTTGTCTTCCTCCCTGAAGTCAAATAAATGAATGAAAAGCATTACAAACATCAAAGTGCTCCTGTACTTCAGACCACTTCTGTTACGCACCAACTTGGCACAGGTGTACCCTTTTCTATCTTTCAGTTGTTTTTGCTGTAAGTCAAGTAATGTAATTGAACAGCTGCCAAGCAAATCAATAAAGAAATATGTCATTGATTAACTGTTCCAGTTCTAGCTGTGATTAAAATTCTGCCCGCAAACACATTTGTGCTTTTACTGTCACATTCCAGTATTCACCATAGCAACAAGAAGTTTCTCCTGTGTGATACAAAATAAACAGGACTCTTACAAAGGCAAGATATTTTAAATGAATTATAATTAAGTATTGAAAAAAGGTCATATTTTGTTTCCTTTATATACAACCATCCTCACAACCAATGACATTTTACAGATGTTTTATATAGACAGAATAAAACGAAATAGACAGAATAAAACATACAACTACGCACTAACATAAAACAGAAGGCAAACATTAATACACATGTATTACACACATGAATTAACATAAATAAATAAAAGAGGAATACACACAAGACTAGTTAAGTAGCAAGACTTCGTTATGCCTTACAAGTCTTACAGAATTTTGGAGTATACTGTATATAGGTGGTGAGAAAATCAATAAAAGATGACCAAAGAGTGCAGGAGGATAGAGTTCAGACAAGTCTGTTTGTGTTTGTGTGTGTGCCTGCGTTTGTGTGTCATTAAAGGGAAGCGTGACTACAAAGCAATACAAAGTTCTCACTTTTATTCGATTCCCTTTACCCTATGCTGAATTTTTTATCCTGATGGGAATGATCTCTTCCAAGATAACGCCACCCCCATCCACAGGACATGAGAACTGAATAGTTTGATGAGCATGAAAATTATGTAAATCATATGCTATGGCCTTCCCAGTTACCATATCTTAACCCAACTGAACACCTAGGAACACCTCAGAACACCTTATGTACCGACATGTGAGACAGCACTCTCCACCACCATAATCAAAATACCGGCTGGGGGATCTTTTGGAAGAATGAAAAGAAAGCTTTTGTTGCCTTTGACCATGTACAGTTTCCGTTGGATTTAAAAATTAGGCTGCCAAAATGCTTGCCAGAAAGTTTCACAAGGAGGCAGGTTCAGGATTTTGGTTGTTCAGTGAGATCTCCACTGAAGAATTCTGCACAGAGAGTTACAAAGTCCTCGTCTATGTCCCCTTGATTGCGCTGACACTAAGGCTGGACCTTCGCTGTGATTCTCAATGACATCAGCCCACATAGAGTTATAAGCCTTCATCTGTGAACCTGCGGAGGCAGACTTGATGCAAGCTGGACAATGAGAAGGATCTCTGCTGAACTGCGATTATCCATTGATGCAGCAGCTTACTAGACAGAAGTCACTTTATGGATCAGGACCTATAACTGATAACCGGGTAACTATAAAGCTTCTCTACATACTTTCTTCAGCTTTGGCATTGTAGTTTAGCTATAATTAGTTCACTGAATGGATCCTCCAATTTGTTTAACTAATCGTCCAGTTTTCTTGCCTATCCAACTTTCACTACATTTGTAAATATTTTCCATTTTCATGAATTCTGTATTATATCGATACAGGTACATAGAAGCATTATTAGGAAAGCATGCAATAAATACAAAACATAAAGCAAAATGAGGAACAAGAAACAGACATTGGTCAGGCCATCAGCAAGTAACATAAATTAGGCAAGGCAAGAGTAAAGGGATTAAAAATATTAATGGGTGCTTTCAAAAAACTGGTCCATGAAGCTTTGAAACCTTTACGAATCTTTTGTTTCGAAACTTGTGCTACATCATACTGTTCGAAATTTCCATGGTTCACCGCTAGGGGGTGTTGATCTCCAGGCGAACCAATGAACCAGTGTTCAGTAAATTATTTGAACTGTTCTCCGGTCAGTTTTATTATGTAGGTTTATAAAACTGAAATGATTCAATAGTGTTTATACTGATCCATGGTCAGTTATCATCTCAGGATACCTTGTTAATCATCTGACGTGAAATCCCACCAAACTTATTGATAAAAATAAAGAAGACCAGGCCAGATATTATGTAGGCAAGAGAGAATTTGGACAGTTTTGCATTTATTAATCTTAATTTTTCATGACCAAAATAACCTATAGTTATTCACAATGCTCATGCAGCTAAAAACTAAACAATAAAAAAAAAAAATCACACAACAATAAAAAAAAATGTCTGGGTTACACATGTAACCCTGTTCTCTGAGAAGGGAACGAGACGTTGCGTTTAGCATAACACTATGTGAGCACCCTCACACGCAACCGGCATCTGAAGCTTGTGTAAAATCATGCCTATTTATATGCCTGCCATGATCAGGTAACGTGGCAATTAAGTGCGTCACGTGATACATATATCACTTGTGAACCGCGCCGTCAGCCTCTATGATCTGAAGCGAAGATGCAATTCACAGGCCTACCCTGGTATGACAAAGCTCGTCTCGTTCCCATCTCAGGAAATAGGGTTACATGCATAACCCAGACGTTCCCTTTCAAAGGGAACTAAACATTGCGTTTAGCATAACACTATGGGAATGAGAATACCCACTCATACCGGGGGTACGGCCTGTTCAAAAAGACCCAAGCCCGAGGGTACTGCAAGACACTCGAGCCCGGGTTGGAATGAATATCCAGGCTGTAATATCAAATGAATGTGTGTGGCATAGATCACCCTGCAGCAGCACACACATCCTGTAAGGATACCCCGTTGGACAAAGCCTTTGAGGAGGCGACCCCCCTAGTGAAATGAGCCCTTGTGCCCAGAGGCATAGTGAGACCGTACACATCATAAGTGATAGAGATTGCTTCTACTATCCAATTAGAGATGCGCTGCTTTGACACAGCATCACCTCTACTGTTGCCGCCAAGCAGACCAGCAGCTGCTCCGACTTACGCCTCTGACCAGAGCGGTGCACATAAGTACAGAGAGCCCTTACTGGACACAGCAGGTGCATTCTCTCTTGTTCCGGTGTGAGGAACAGAGTAGAGCAGAAAGCCTGCAACATCACAGGCTGGTCAGCGGATGTAGGAACTTTAGGAATATAATCCGGACTAGGATACAGGAAGGCCTTGGCTAATCCAGGGGTAAAGGCAAGGCATGAAGGGGCAACAGAGAGAGCCTGTAGATCTCCTACTAGCTTGAGAGATGTCAGGGACAGCAGAAGCGCTAACTTTAGATTCAGAAGCTTTTCAGAGTTTGAATCTAAGTGCTCAAATGGGGCACCTCACAGACTTTCATGGACCACAGAAAGTGCTTGGCTCATGGATGGTCCTTTAGGGTTCAATATGGTCTCTACAACCTCAGTTATGAGACCAGAATCTATGAGCTGCTACGTAAACCCTGATTGTGGAAGGAGCCCACATCGCTGAGAAACATCCTTGTAAGAACTCCAGGACTGTAGCTTTTGCACAGTTCACTAGGTCTAGCTGGCGTTCCTCACACCACAAGACAAAAAGCCGCCAATTGAGCACATACAATTTCCTCATGCTCTAGGGTTCAACATGGTCTGTACAACCGCAGTTTGAGACCAGAATCTATGAGTTGGTGCCCCTCAGGGGCCAGACCCACAGTTTCCATAGTTCCAGCCAAGGGTGATAAATCAGCCCTCTGGTTTGAGACAGTAGATCCCTGCGTATGGGAATCTCCCAAGGAGTGCCATTTAGCAGGGATATTATCTCTGAGAAAAATATTCGAGCTGGCCAATAAGGTGCTACTAGCAACAAACGTAGACTGTCTTGGTGAACTCTCGCTAGAACTTGTGGGAGCAGAGCAATCAGGGGAAAAGCGTACAGATGTGACCTCGGACACATGTTCACCATGGCATCCAGCCCTAATTATGTGGGAGGAGTGAGGGCGAACCACAGTGGGCAGCGTGTTGTCTCCTCAGAGGCGAATACATGCAGTCCCACTTGGCCAAACCTCAGCCATATGTAGTCCAGCCATAGTCCAGTTGCCCAGAATGTACATTGCACTCACTGGCAAAACTTTCCCTCTGCCCAGAGAAGAAATAGTTGCACCTGCCTGAACAGGGGACGTGGACATAATCCTCTCTGCTGGTCAATATATGAAACCACCGCTGTGTTGTCTGTAAACACATGGTGATCTCTCAATTGAGCAAGAGGGAATTTCAGTGCTATAAATATGACCCACATTTCTAGGCAATTTATATGCCGCTCCAGATGAGGGCCGCTCCAGAGACTGTGAGCTGGACAACTGTCTAAGTCCATGCTCCAGCTTGTGAGGGAGGCGTCTGTAATTACCGTCTTGCGCTAAGGAGACACCCGTAGAGTGTGACCCAAGGCTAGAAACTGGGGACACTTCAAATTCTCAGAGCACGTAGGCATCGCCGCGTGACACTGATTACTCTCAGAGGTTTTGTCCTTGGACGAAACCCCCAGCTTCTCAGCCACCACTGAAATGGTCTCCTGTGCAATAGGCTCAATGGTATGACGTTGGCTGCTGCTGCCATAAGCTCCAATATTCTCCCATAGAGACTGAAGGGGATGCCAAGATCCAGATTTACAATAGACATTGTCTCTTCCCCGTCCAATGTCTAATGTCCTTTACACAATCCTCAACTTTACTAAGCTTCTGTCTGTCCTCTGGCTTCGCTGAAACATACAACTGTGTATCATCAGCATAACAGTGGAAGCTAATTCCATGTTTACGAATAATTTGACCTAGGGGTAGCATATATAAAGTAAAGAGCAGTGGGCCTAAGACAGAACCCTGTGGAACTCCAAAAGTAACCTCAGTATGCATGGAGAAATCACCATTTACATCTACGAACTGATAACGATCGGTCAGATAAGACCTGAGCCAGGAGAAGACTCTTCCCTTAATACCAACAACATTTTCTAATCTATCAAGGAGAATAGTGTGATCTATAGTATCAAAAGCTGCACTAAGGTCGAGTAACACAAGCAGCGAGACACAACCCTGATCGTAGGTCAGTAGAAGGTCATTTACTACTTTAACTAACGCTGTCTCTGTTTTAATGCTAGAAGTCTACTGAACTTTTCTGCTCCACGTCTGTATGTGGGAAGAGGTCCAGAGATGATGATCTTCGCGGTGGGTGATCTGCCTCGTACCGTCTCGATCAAGCTGGAGAAGTCCCTCTTCAGAACCTCCGTCTGCCACAGCCTGGTGTCGTTCGTCCCCGCGTGCAGCACAACCGCTCCAATGCGCTCGTCCTTCTTCAGGATCCCGGATACCTGCGCAGCGACATCAAGGACACAAGCACCAGAAAAACAGTGTGTGAGCACCTTAC
Organism: Ictalurus punctatus; assembly: GCF_001660625.3. Taxonomy (NCBI): domain Eukaryota; kingdom Metazoa; phylum Chordata; class Actinopteri; order Siluriformes; family Ictaluridae; genus Ictalurus; species Ictalurus punctatus. The sequence continues at coordinate 12,277,567 of NC_030418.2, read as the reverse complement.
CTTTAGATGAGGCTACACGGACGTTCCGCACAATGGAGTCCCCGACGATCACAGCGTTGGGTCTGGTCTGGCGGAGAGGGGCGAAGCGGTTCCTGGTTGGAATCTCGAACACCAGAGGTGGAGAGGGTCCAGCCCGCGCCTTCCGCCACTGGTTCACCCAAGGCCCGAGGTGTGTTGGCGCCGGCGTGACGGAGACCACAGCTGGGAAAGTCCTAGGTGCACGGTCCCTGCACAGAGAAACACACGGCGTAGAGGGGCTGGGAGTGGAAATACCACGCTGTGTGCTTACCTTGGATATGTGGGCAGAGGCACAAGATGTTTCCAGCGCAGTTTGTCGCTCCAGCAGCTGGGCCTGCTTGTCGAGTAGGCTGCGGATCTGCTTCTCAACATCCTCCAGTTCCAGCCGCACCATGTGAAGCTCGAGCGAGTCCTCATCTGCACTCAAAACCGGAGACACAGCAGACATATTTGTTTTTTTAAACAGAACAGCGGTAAGTGAGAAATGTGAAACATAAACAAGGCTAGCGGTAGGTGATGCTAGCGGGGTATGGGCTACAAGCTAGTCACAGATGTTTGTAAAAAAAAAAAAAAAAAAAAAAAAAAAAAAAAAAGATCAAATTTAGCGACAGCGCAACGTTACGATTGTTTTATCTAAAGTAGTGTCAGTTATATTTGTATAACGTAAGGTAAATAATTTTAAAGTATAGAGATTATAAGAAATTAATGTAGTAGCGTTAGCTCGAAGGGTGCTGCTTCCTCAGTGACACTTCCAATTTCCATTTTCGTTGCCTTGTGACAGCTCGCTGCCCAGAGAACACTGAAAACTTGAGACAGCCTTGGTTACGGGAGGCCCTACAGTAGCACTGGGGGCTAATGGCACTAACAACCTCATGTCCCCTGATATGTCCCTCCACGGCCCCTCAGGACCGCTCAGGTGGATGCCCAGGTGAACTCGACACAACAGGGAAGGAACTAGCTGAATGCCGCCATATGTCAAGCTCAATCAGCAGGTCTGCTTGGTAGGCCTGCAACACTGTCATTGTCTGCAGTGACCAACAAGCAAGACAACTACTACTGCATAGGCCTTGCCCACCAAGGTGGCCTTAAACGGTGGCTTGGATGGCAAAGCTGGCCCCCCTAAATTACCTGCCGTCAATGGAGACAGGTAGCTCGCAAGCACCTCCTCCACCTTCAGCATAGCTAAATAGCCATGTCGTTCATTCCCCACAGTGGCTGAATTATCCGACATCGTGGGGTTATAAATATGGCTTATGCATTGTTTTCCACCAGAAGCCGGAGTCGTGACGCGAGCTCCAAAATCCAGCGGAGAGTCGAACCCAGAAGACAGAGCAAGAAATAGAGCAGCGCTCAGCTCTGGCCCCGTTTCTGGAGCAATAAGAGATCCCCTGGACCTGAGACAGCTAGCTGCCTCGGCAGCGGCCGGCCCAGATACAAGAGGCTCTGAAACCCAACTCACTTCGGCTTCCGGAGAGAGAGCGAGTTGCGAGCGGAGCTGCCTAATGTAGGCATTACAATGTGTAGTTAGACCTCTTGAGGGCTGGCGTCACATGCTCCAACCCTAGACACTTCACACAGTGTGCACTACTCCCCGTGATGAAACAGTAAATGGCGCTTTTATCCAAAGCACTTTACATTGTGTCTCATTCACCCATTCACACACACACTCACGGTAGCAGAGCTGCCATGCAAGGCGGTAACTTGCCATCGGGAGCAACTTGGGGTTCAGTGTCTTGCCCAAGGACACTTCGGCATGTGGAGTCATGTTTCTTTACACAAACAACCAACATGCAGTCTCACGGAAAATAAAAGGCTGACAGCGCAGTTCACAGCTGCCATATATTTCAAGCGGCACGCTTAATTGCCATGTCACCTGATCATGGCAGGCCTATAAATAAGCATGATTTTACACAAGCTTCAGATGCCGGTCACGCGCGAGGGTGCTCCCATAGTGTTATGCCAAATGCAACGTGGAGTTCCCTTTGAAAGGGAACACTAACATTTAAATGGCTCTTACAATGATGTGAACAGGGACACTTCAACCAGGATTCAAACCGAAAGCGGCAGCAAGTCTACCTCTGAATGGCTCAAAAGAAACAAAATTATGGTTTTGGAATGACCTAGTCAAAGTCCTGATTGAACCACATTAAGATGCTGAGCAGGACCTTAAATGGGTAGCCTCCAATGTGGCTTAATTAAAACAATCCTGCAAAGAAGACTGGGCCAACATGCTGCTAAAGGTTTCACAACCAGTTATTAAGCTTAGGGTGGGCAATTACCTGTTTCACATTTGTGATATACTAGGTGTTGCAAAACCTTTTTAATGAAATGATAATTTAAAAAATTGTGGTATCTGTTTACTCAAAACTGTGGTATCTGTTTACTCAAATGATGTAACATTCACTTTAAGATGTGCAAAATCTGTGCTAAATATCAGCAGCATTTGCAGTGCCAAAATAAGATTTGGTAGGTGACTGAGCAGCATTTAGTCATTACATGTGTACGTAACCCATTTTACTGAGCACTGATGTGTGTGGGTGTGCAGGTGTGTGTGTGTGTGTATGTGTGTATGTGTGTGTGTGTGTGTGTACAGGTGTCTAGTCCAGCTTTGTGGACAAAGAGGGTGTTAGAGTTGCTATTTGAGAGTGTTGGCAGGTTGTCCTAGGAGGGTATGACGGTGGCCTAATGTAGGCAACGGCTCTGAGGGTTGAAGCCTGTTAATCTAGTTCAATTCAATTCAATTCAATTTTATTTGTATAGCGCTTTTTACAATAGACATTGTCTCAAAGCAGCTTTACAGAAATATCAACACGGTATACAGATATTAAAGGTGTGAATTTATCCCAACTGAGCAAGCCACTGAGTGGCGACGGTGGCAAGGAAAAACTCCCTAAGATGTTTTAAGAGGAAGAAACCTTGAGAGGAACCCGACTCAGAAGGGAACCCATCCTCATCTGGGTAACAACAGATATTGTGAAAAAGTTCATTATGGATTTATATGAAGTCTGTATGGCGTTAAGAGCAGCCGTAGTCCCAGCAGTCTGGAATTAAAGAAGATTTGAGCTCCATCCAGAGGCAGAAAGGATCTGGATCTCTAGTATCTCCATAAATTCGTGTGGGGCTCGGCGAAAGGAGAGAGGGAGAAAGTAGAACAGAATCTAGTCAGGGTAGGCTTGAGTAAACAAATACGTTTTAAGCTTAGACTTAAACACTGAGACTGTGTCTGAGTCCCGAACACTAATAGGAAGACTGTTCCATAACTGTGGGGCCCTATAAGAGAAAGCTCTTCCCCCTGCTGTAGCCTTCACTATTCGAGGTACCGTCAGATAGCCTGCATCTTTTGATCTAAGTAGGCGTGGCGGATCATATAAAACCAAAAGGTCGCTTAGATATTGTGGCGCGAGACCATTTAGTGCTTTATAGGTTAATAAGAGTATTTTATAATTAATGCGAGATTTTACTGGGAGCCAATGCAGTATTGATAATATCGGTGTGATATGGTCGTATCTTCTAGTTCTAGTTAGGACTCTAGCAGCTGCATTCTGGACTAATTGGAGCTTATTTATATTCCTACTGGAACATCCAGACAGTATGGCATTACAATAATCTAATCTAGAGGTGACGAATGCATGAACTAGTATTTCCGCATCATGTAGTGACAATATGTTTCTTATTTTAGAAATATTTCTGAGATGAAAGAAGGCTATCCTAGTAATATTATCTACATGAGCATCAAATGATAGGCTGGTAGTGTGGACATGAATTCACTTGTAATGCCCTCCAGAGGGCAGGAGAGTGAAGAGGTGGTGGCTGGGGTGGCTAAGCTCTATGGAGATGGTGGTTGTTGCAGAGGCATCAGGAATTGCACCTCATCCCTGTAAACTAATTTGTTGTCAAAAATTAGCTCTATCATTGTGGTGTTACCTGCATACTTGATGATTGTGAATTGTGTACGCAGGGACACAGTAATGGAGCTTGTAGACCAGATTACTGTGGGATTATTGTATTAAATGCTACACTGCAGAATAGCATTTTAGGTTTTCTGTTGTTCAAAGTGGGTTAGGGTGGTATGTAGACTAGTGGAGATGGCTTCACTATATTCAGTTCAGTATATTTTAAATAGAGACACATATTGCTTTTTCCTTTAAATTGTACATTGTACCCATGTACCCAGTTTAGGCCATGTGCATGCTCAATTGTGACTCTTTGACTTCTCCACCTGTAAAAGGAGGTTGCAGAGATTGAACCTCGGCTGCTCAGAAAAACAGAGGGCTTGCCTATATAAGCAGCCTTCAAATGCCTTTGCAGATGAGTGTTCAACCTAAATGCAAATGAACTCTCCCACAGAATGCTGCTTACAGACATACTAAGTCACCAAGGACAACTTGTGCAATCTTTATAATCATGGGACTGCAGATGATGGGCTGGAGTGGTCAGTTAGCTAATTTCCATGCTGGTGAAATCATCTGTAAACTAAGAGCATTTCACATGTAATGCCACCTGAAATATGACTGACCAATTGGGAGTGTTCGTCAGAGGCTTGTTCCTGACATGGTAAAGTGAGCACTGCAGAAAGGCAACACCTCGCATTAATTGCTTGTTTAGTTTGTTTTGAGGATTAAAATTTTGCACTAATATTTTGGTATATATCTACAACAAAAATACTTGGATAGTTAGTTTAAAAGCTCAGCAAGTCAAAGTAAACAAGCTGATGCTTCCTCCTACTGACTCACAATCACTCTCTTCACAACAGCAATCAAAAAACTACTAACAGCCAAATGGCCTCCACAACCTGCATTCGTTACAATACAGATATGTTGTTTTCTTGTTTCAAGCTACCAAATAAGCAAAGATTTTTTGTGCGCAAAAAAGAAATCCCTGCATGGCTGATTAAAATAAAAGACAGACTGAAAGCTAGGCTGATGAATTAAAAACAAATTAAGCAAATTTCAGAGATAACTTAATCATCAAACACCCAAATGCTGGCAATGTCTTCTGACACTTAAGAAGAATTAGGTTTACCTTGGCTTTTATGTAGCTTGGTATTCACATTCAAAGTTCAGTTTTATAAATCAGACATAGGAAGTTCCATCTGCAAAAATATGGGGTTTATGGCAGCAATGCGTTTTTATATAAACTTTATTATTTAAACTTTAGGAAAGTTCTTTGCAGGTTCACATATGAAATAATTGTTCTACATAGCATCAGTTTCTCAGTGGGTAGCAGTTGAAGTCGAATGTAGAAAAAACTGGTTCTATATGGATGAAATTGTAAGAATGGGTTACACTGGTGGAACTGCTTTCAGACATTTCTGTGCTATATATTTGGTGTCTGTCAGTAAGTTGTCACATCAATAAAGTATAGAAGCAAATGTGCTGAGATTTTTTTTCCACTCTGTACTACAGAGTGAATTTGAAATGAATTAATGCTTATGATAATGTCAGCTTTAATTCAAGTGTATCCATACCTACAGGGTATGAACCATGTAGGAATGACAGCTTATTTTCATGCATATTAAAAGCATTTGGACAATCTGACATAATGAACTACTCACATTTAGGATTTTACTACAAAACCATTGCAGGTAATGACTTGTTTTGACCTTCAGTAATGTGCTTTTTTGCATAAGTAATATGCATGAGGGGTACAGGTTGGGAGATTCCTTTGGGCAGTGAAGTATATTCCATCTTTTGGTTGGTCCCTAAAAAACAATTCCTTGGTCTCCTTGGTGGACACATATTCAGGGGTCTGGAAACATGTCAACAGTGACTGTGTGTCAAATGCCAATTGTGGCATGATTTCACAATATTTTACTATATTTTGTTGAATTTTTTCACAATTGTGCTTAAACCATGTGTGAATACGCTCTGTGCAATTAACATCTCCACATGTTCCTTTCCACGCAGTTTCATTTCTAGTTACCAAAGAGCACTAGTCAGCAATGAATTTATATTCACAAATCTCACTCAAATGGCCATAAATAAAATCAACCATATCTCTGAAGGTAATTGTTCTTTTCTAATACTAGCCAACGGTAGGATTACATGGTAGCTAGCATATTAACAGCTGTCTGAAATCTAATGAATCTAATGATCTAATGACGTTTTTAGCTAACCACTGAGATACACTATATGGCCAAAAGCATGTTGGCACCTGACCATCACACCCATATGGTGTGACATTCAGGAAGCACACAATTGTATAGGATTTCTTTGTATGCAGTAGCATTAAAATTTCCCTTTACTGCAACTATGGGGCCCAAAGGCATAGTGTGCCAAGGTTGGAGTGGAAGGCCTGTACAGAGCCCTGACCTCAACACCACTGATTAGTTTTAGAAGGAATTGAAATGCTGACTGCACACAAGTCCTCCTTGCCAACATCAGTGCCTGACCACACTAATGCGCTTGTGGCTGAATGGGTAAAAATCCCCATAGGTGGGTTCCAAAATCTAGTGGAAAGCCTTTCTGAGAAGAGTGATGGCAACTTACAACAGCACAGGGGGAATAAATCTGGAATGGGATGTTCCAAAAAGCACATATGGATGTGACTGGTCAGGTGTCTACATACATTTGGCTATATAGTGTATCTTATTGCACTGTTAATGAATCACAGAATATGGTTAACTTTGCTCAATTTTTTTACTATCTCTACATTTCAAACAAAGATGTGTGGAAGTTGGAGGAGTCCAACATCTTCAGTGCAGGATGACATTGATGTAGCATTCTATGTCTGTTTTGTTTTCACGTATTTTGGGGACTAGCAATGCCTCAAATTGTTGTTTGAAATATTAAGCTGAAATGTTTTAAATAATGACACACAGAGAGGAGCTTTTTGTGGCACAACTCAAAAAAGAGGTGACTTAAGTCAGCATTTTTTTTTCAGCAGCCCATTCAGATTATTAAAATTTCATGTGTGTAGGTGTCCAAGATGTTCTTTCTATAGTGTCTAGACTACCACTTTAAAAGGCAAGCAACATTTGTCACACAACACTCAGGGTTGGCTGCAAATGCAGGTCAGATTTATTTACAAAACCAGGGCAAACAAACCTGTATGGTTGATCAAGATTTAGGCAGACAGTCAGGCAAATGGCCCAAACTAGGCAGAGCCAGAGAGAAACTAACAAACCAAAGTCAAACCCAGAAGTTTAGTGAAGATGCAAGCACATTTGAGCTGTTCAAATGCTGAGGGGAGTAGAGGCAAGGATAACCATATTTGACAGTGCTCTGGTTAAGGCCTTGGTAAGCTATGCTTTGACAAAATTGGGAACATGATTAAGTGGTATGTGAAATCTGTGTTCACTGTCAAACACACTGTGGTCATATGATTGAGTGATGCCATGCTCCTCAGACCAGACAATAGTAGCCAATAGCCAACAATAGTAGTTACATTTAGCTGTAACTCCATCATACTGGTCTGGCTGAGTGATGACAGGTTGAGTGCAAGTGTTTGCCGTGGTTGTTTGAACATGATAGAAAAGTCTTAGTAATATCACTGACAAAAGCAGGAGCAGTGAGGTTGCAAAATATGACATAATACTCATTGGGGGAAAGAATGAAAAACTAACTGTAGAGTTAAATCTTGTCTGTACAGAGCTACAGAACAGTGCTCTAAAGCACCCTCTTAATGCCTGTGAAAATGAGTTGTGTTAATATTTATATCTAAATAAATCCCAAACCCTAGAGAGGAAATTATAGTTAAAAAAAATAGTTGGCATAGTTTGAGAGGATAAATGATGCCCGATAAATGAGTTCCATTGAGAAGTTGGAGGTCATGATGTTTTCTGACTTTGGAATATTTAATTAGATGTCATATAGTGTGAGCAGGGTCACAATCCAATATACATGTGAACAAATCCGATTTAGCACTGTTGGTTGTTATTTTTGCTATCAATCTTGCTTAAATATAGGTGTCTAAAAATTATTGGCACCCCTATGAATTCATATGAGAAAAATATATTTGAAGTATATTTCCATGGATATTTTACATTTTTTAATATATCTGTAACACATAGGACAAATTCCCTTAGCCATTCATAACAATGGAGTGATAAGAATATAGCAAAAGCAATGAAAATGCCCATTTCTACCATCAGGGCAATAATTAAGAAGTTCCATTTAACTGGAAATGTTATGAATTAACCTGGAAGAGGATGGGTGTCTATACCAGAGGTGGGCAATCTTATCCGGAAAGGGCTAAAGTGGGTGCAGGTTTTCATTTCAACCAAGCAGAAGCCACACCTGAATCTACTGAAAGCCAAGATCAACTGATTAAACAGGTGGAATTAGGTGTGCCTCATGCTTGGTTGTAATGAAAACCTGTACCCCCACCATCCCTTTCCAAATAAGATTGCCCACCCCTGGTCTATACTGTATCAACACACTGTCAAGAGGACGGTTTGAGTGGCCAAAAAATCTTCAAGGATCACAGCTGGAGAATTGCAGTTGTGTCTTGGTGTCAGAAAGTCTCCAAAACTACAATCCGAAGTTACCTACATCATCACAGGTTGTTTGTAAGGGCTTCAAAAAAAGCACCTATTCTCATCCAAAAACAAGTGTCTTCAATTTGCCAGACACTACTGGAACTTCAAATGGGATAGGGTTCTATGGTCATATGAAACCAATATAAAGCCTTCTGGCAATAAATACCAGAGGAAGTTTTGACCCACACAAAGAGGTAGCCATATGAAAAAGTTCCTCATGCCCATGTTTAAATATAGTGGTGGGTCTTTAATGTTTTGTGGTGATTTTTCTGCCAGAGGACCTGGACATTTTGTTAGGATACATGGCATTATGGACTCTATCAAATAGCAGATTAAATGAAAACCTGCTTCTGCCAGAAAGCTTAAAATGGGCGGTGGTTTTGATATTCCAGCAGGACAATGATCCAAAACATAGATCAAAATCAACACAAAAATGGTTTACTGAACACAAAATTAAGGTGCTGCCATGGCCATCCCAATCCCCTGACTTGAAACCCATAGAAAACCTGTGGGGTGAACGTTTCAGTTAAGCATGTAACCCTGTTCCCTGAGAAGGGAACGAGACATTGCGTGAGCTCCACGCTATAGCAAGCGCCCTTGCGCGTGACTGGTATGTGAAGCTTGTGTAACATCATGCCTATTTATGGGCCTGCCATGATCAGGTGATGTGGCAATCAAGCGTGTCACGTGATATAAAAACAGCACCTGTGAATCACACCGTCAGCCATTATTATCTGAAGCAAAGATGCAATTCACAGGCATGTGCAGTATGACAAAGCTATGAAATGTTTCTTTCTCTTCTCAGAGATGAGGGTTACATGCTTTTCCCAGACATTCCCTTTCAAAGGAAACTCAACGTTGCATGAGTTTCACGCTGTGGGAACGACAATACCCACTCCGTCATACTGAGGATATGGCCTGTATAAAATGATCCGAGCCCGAGGGTCACTGCAAAACACTCGAGCCCAGGGTGGAATATATATATCCAGACTGTAATATCAAATGAATGTGTGTGGTGGTGTAGATCACCACACTGCAGCACACACGTCCGGTAAGGGTACCCCCTTGGACAAAGCCTTTGATGAGGCAACAGCCCTAGTGGAATGAGCCCTTATGCACAGAGGCATAGTGAGACCGCGTGCCTAATAAGAGACAGAGATTGCTTCCACTATCCAATTAGAGATGCATTGCTTCAAACAATCACCTCTACTGTTGCCGCCAAAGCAGCTGCTCCGATTTACGCCACTGGCTGGAGCAGTGGACATACAGAGAGCGTACAGACGTACAGAGAGCCCCAACAGTAGGTGCAATTTTTCTTGTTCCGGAGTGAGGAACGGAGGAGGGCAGAAAGCCTCAAATAATGAAATTAAATGTTTCTACATTTAAAAAATAAATAAATAAATACTGTAAAGAGCAGTAAACAGTAGTAAACCATTCAAAGTCAATATTTGGTGTGACAAAAAATAAATAAAAATAGTAGTCTCCAGTACAAGTTATGCAGTTTTATTGAGCATCTTGTAGAACCAACAACAGTTCTTCTGGAGACTTTGACTGTCACAATTATTTTTGCAGCAAAACCCAGCAGCCTTCATTGTGGTTTTTGTCTGAAAATTGTTCTCTTCGACTTACAATGACATATAATTTTTGTTTAACATTTAATGTTGTGCTAGAAAACTAATGTTTGGGAATCTAAAATGTTTTTTTTTTACTGACTTGATAATGTAGAAGTCTGTAAAATATAAAAATATAAAATATAAAAATCTATAACAATGTAACAATGTAGCAAAGTGTCATTTCTTCAGTGTTGTCACAAGAAAATATATAATCAAATATTTACAAAAATGTGAGGGGTGTACTCACTTTTGTGAGATACTGTATATGCCAAACAGAAAATTTTCAGCCTTGTGCATTTTCAGTCAGTAGCTGCGTTTACATGGACAACAATAATCCACTCTTAATCTGATTGACCATACTCTAATTAAGAAACTAGTATGTAAACAGCAATTTTTACTTACCTTAATCTAATTAAGGTCACAATCGAAGTAAGCAATAATCTAATTAAGACAGGTGGAGTACTCCTGTTTTAGTCGCATTATGGACGTGTAGTAGTGACATGTAAACACCTTAATCACATTATGAACATCGTGTGAGAGTTTTCACCGCATTTTGCAACAGGACACGATCACACACGGCAGTTTCACGTTTTACAGCAAACAAGAGAGTTCGGCTGTGTCCCAAATCGCATACTTTCCTCCTATAGGCCTGTAGTGGGGAAAAATACATGTATATCGGCTACTATATAGCATGACACATAATTAACTGCACTTAAAGCATTCGTAAAAAAAATAATAAATAAAAACACCCAAACGAACTGTATGTTGATATGTGAAATTCTGGAGGGACGTCGGACGGCGCGGCGCGGTGACGTAATGAAGCGGGCTGTTAATCTAATTATGTTCTAAAACATGTAAAACGGGATCATGACAGGAGTATTCTAAAAGCGACTCATGTAAACACCTTAATCACATTATTATCTTACTCAGATTAAGGTCAATAATTAGATTACTGCTGTCCGTGTAAACGTAGTCATAGTTTATATCAGGAAATACTGATAGAGTGCACTATTATATTGATAACATTTTGCTAAGCATTTTGAATATCTTGTTTGTGAACAATGACACAAGGACGTGGCATTCTGACGGCACTGCTATGTTCAGTGACATAAATATTTACTTTTGAGAGATGAACTAAGGATTTTGAGCAAGTTACATGCTTTTGCGTTGTATGGTGCTGTTTGAATGAATTGTTTTGAGAAATGTTCGATGATTTGAGAAATGTACCAAAGCGACTGATAAAAACAGTAACAAGTAGTACAGATACACTTTTTTCATTGTTAGTTTGGACACAAAAGTGTAAGAAGCTCTTTCTAGGTTGGAGGGTGTGGAATGAAGTTTCCTCCAGTGCTGAGAATAATAGGTGTAGGCAGTGGGGTATGAACATTAGTTGTTAGTAGAGTCACTCAGACAGCAGCATGCATGGTATCCTGCCTTTTCTTGTACCACATGGTAGGGAATACACTGCACATGCAGAATGAATGACACTTTGCTCTCCTCTCACTCATTATCCAGGCTGCACTTAGGTGTAGAACTGTGTCTATTTTATACTCTCTCTCTCTCTCTCTCTCTCTCTCTCTCTCTCTCTCTCTCTCTCTCTCTCTCTCTCTCTCTCTCTCTCTCTCTCTCTCTCTCTCTCTCTCTCTCTCTCTCTCTCTCTCTCTCTCTCTCTCTCTCTCTCTGGCTCATTCTCACTCTCTCTCTCCCATACACATGTATCATAGACACACTTTTTCATATTTGTACAAAGGGTGATTTTCTTACTGCAAAGAGGAGAGGTGTTGAGAACTGTGGTGGGATGACTCAAACTTCAAAAATCTCATGATGGCCTATTTATATAATATCATTAGATATGATATTTATATTATATCATTACAGACTTTAGACATGTCAGAGTGGAAATATGAGGTGCAAATTAGATCCACTAAGGAATATCTATGCCTGTGGTCTGACACAGGGCAGCTGGTAAATTTCATGACTTGAAATCCATTTTTATAACCCAGCATTCACTATGTTTGACTGCTTCATGTCACAAAAGCACAAACTAATACCTAATTATGTTGGGCAGGTGCAACATCTTCTCCACCTAATCAGAACAACACACTAGTGCTAGACAGGTGTGCAGGAATGAAGTGGAGCTACACAGTGCTTTTGATTTCACACAAGTTGTGAGTCATTGCGTGGTATGTTGGTCTATTTTGTGCATATTTCTAGCAGCACAGTGCTTGCAGAAAGTGTCAAAATCAGGTAAGATTGCAGTTTGTGTTTCCTCCACTGCTATCTCTCTTTTCAAGCAAGTTTTAAATGCTACACTGAGCCTGGCATTGTATAATGCAAAAGCAGCACAGATATCACTTTTGTCTTAATAATATTGATTAAAATTAGTTTTAATGTCCTCTCATTTAACTGCTTACTATCACACTGCAGTGACTGATTTATTAACCTTTTAGGATTGTGAGTTTTGTTAAAAAGATATTATTGGAGCCACAGTTATGAGATTTTATCATACAAATACAAAAACACTGCCCCTGTTTTGTGTTTAATTGTAAACAATGAGTATTACAAAAACGGATTAATTAGACAAGTGCAGCTTACTTACCTTTTAACAATACTTAGTAAATCTTGATTATGTGAATTGTTGTGCAGCCACAAATCTCACTCCTTTTACTACTAGAAAATGTGATCTAGAACTGCTTACCATTGAAACACATAAATGAGTGCACTAAATTGTATTTATAGAACACTTACAATTCTAACTAGATGCAGTTTTGCTCATGTGAACACTGGAAGTCTTGATGTCACTGCTACCAAATATCCAAATCTCAAATAAATAAATAGATAGATAGAATTTCAGATAAATTATTAAAGATACATTCACAAAATTACTTATTAGTAGTAGTAGTGGTGGTGGTAGTTGCAGTAACCATTTGACCAATGACAGAGCCTCTAATATGTTCATGTTTAACATTTCTTCTGTGTTTTTCTATTCAGGTCAAGACCAGTGAGAACTGGCTTTCCTCTATCAAGGTTGCACTGATTGAGAGTGAGGACTGAAGGGAACAGAAGCAGTACGCTGTGTAAACCTTAGAGAGCCTATCATTAACCTTTTTTCTCATAAAAAAACAAAGATGCACTAGGTGTTTTATTTTTGAGAAAGTATATACAGCTCGAGTGGAATTGAACAAACAAGCACCAATTACTTTTAGTTTTTCAGTGGCATATACTTAATGCATGTAAACAGGCTAAACATAAACCCCATGAAGCACAGACAATAAAGTTCCATTTTGTTTACACATCCTCTATGAAACTACAGCTCAATATGACTTACAGTGAGATTTTACAATGTTTTTTATTCATCCGTTCAATGGAGTGCGCACTCTAGTGGGTACAATCAAAACTGCAGATTTTTTTCTCCCCCTCTTTTTTTTTTTTTTTTTTTTTTTTTAAAGTGAATCTAATGGAGAAAAGCTAACTTTTAAAATGCTGATCACACCTTAAACTGCTAGCTGCTACTAAGGAAGTACTTATGTAAACTACCGTTAGTTTTATTTTTGGTTTAACTTGTTTAATTGTAAGTGAGGTGTATCTATACAGATGGGTAACATCTCCATTATGTGTTCAATTAGGGTGAGATCTGGTGACAGTGAAGGTGACATTCATAAATCTTTACATAATAGAGCCACTGGTGTTCCTGTCTTCATGTTTGGTGATGTAAATATAAACAGCCCTCATGCATGGGCAAACACCCTATCCATCACTGAACCTCCCTTTCTAAAGTGAATGAGCTGTTTGTTTTTTCCTTGGGAAATAATTTGTGCCTCCTATACATACTTGATGGAGGATCCAGCCATTTTATCCACAGAGGCCACTTAGCTGCTTGTTTAGTCGCTTGTCATCTTGAGATTGGCCTACTGCCACTCACTTCTGCCATGTAATCCAACCTCCTGGAACTGATCCAAATTATCCCCAAATGATTTACATTTAAATATAGATTTAAAACACTGCTGCTGGCCTACAAAACAAAAACGTACCAGCTCCCACCCAGCTGAAGGCACTTATCAAACCCTGCTCTGCACCATGTTCTAGTACAGTTCAACTTGATCCACTATTCCTGCAGGTACAAGGAAAATATGCATCAGGAATCTTTCTGTACTGGAACGTATGTAATGAAAGGAAATTCCCCTGGCTGAGCAGCTCACTGGCTGTCTTTAAACAAAGACTACATGTCTGTCTCTTTGACAAGTAATTAAATGTGTACCTTTTTTTTTTTTTTATTGGGGAAAATGACCTTATGCTTTCTTGCTGTAATAATTTCTCTCTGATAGAGTTTTAGTTGGGTAGTATTCTTAGAACCAGGAGACGACTTCTGTAAGTTCCTCTGGATAAGTGCATCTGCTAAATGTAACTGTTTAGAAGTAAGAAGTAGAACTAAGTATATGAACATATACTTACTCATCTCCCATCACTAGCTTCCTGTAGCCACCCGCATCAAATTCAAGTCCTTGATGCTCACCTACAAGACCTTGTCTGGAACAGCACCCTCCTACCTCAACTCTCTCCTGAAGGCTTACGTTCCCTCATGCAATCTGCGATCAATCAACGACCGACGCTTAGTAGTACCTACTCAGCGTGGCTCAAGGTCCCTTTCAAGAACATTCAAACTAACTGTTCCTCAGTGGTGGAATGAACTTCCAACTTCAATCGGGACCACAGAATCTCTCACCATCTTCAAAAGACAGCTAAAGAGCCACCTCTTCCATGAACACCTAACCATAACCCATAAAAGAAAATACAAAAAAATAAAAAAATTTACTCTGGCACTTACACCTCTACTCTGTGCACTTTGCTTCTTCTGGAACTCAATTAACGGATCTTGTATGGTAGCATTACTTGTATTGTTCTCTGCTTGATAGGTTGCTTTGCTTGTATTTGTAAGTCACTTCGGATAAAAGCGTCTGCTAAATGAATAAGTTTAAATATAAACATGAAATCAGCTATTTGCCATCTTTAATATCCTTTGTTTTTATTAGCTGACTGTAAATACAGGACACTATGAACCCTGATTTCTGAGAATGGAAAAAACCCTAAACAGTCTGAAGGAGAGTTCAGTGCATTCTGGCAGATGAAATGCACATAAGGTAGGTGAAGGTCACCTGTAACACTGGCTGTTTCATCTGCAATATCTAGAATTAATTTATATAGTTAAATGTAATGGATACCTAGGTAAAAACTAATCACAATGGGATAGTTAAATAATATTATTATTTAACAGAGTTTTACATATATTGTTTTTTTTTAATGGGAATGTGGGGATTTATCTTATTGTGAACTGTTTTAAAATTCAATATGTGGGAATACCATAGTTTTATGATGCTATATGGTTGACTAATATGTTCTTATTACAACTAAAAATAATACAGCTAAGATACAAATAGCTTTGGATGTTTTAGTTTTAATAATTCCAGAATTCTATTCACTTACTTCCATGTTCTTTGCAACAATTAGTCATTCTCTTGATTATAAGCATGTGTGTGTGTATATATATGTGTGTGTGTGTGTATATATATGTGTGTGTATATATATATATATATATATATATATATATATATATATATATATATATATATATATATATATATATATATAAATTACACACACACCCCAGTATTTCTTAATGATCTACTTGTTTAAACACGAGTGACAAAAATAATTAGTATTACTTTTTACTATAGTATATCATAGTATATATTTATGATTGAATAATTTGGTGTACTCAATTTACAATTGCTGTAGGTAACTATAGGACAACCGATGATCCCATGTTCTACATTTAGCACGTAGTGTACAAATGCTTTCTGTTCATTTCATTCACACAGTTATGAGACAACATACGATAAGAGACATCACTCGAGACTCAGGAATGTTACATTCAGGTGACACAGCAGTTCAGTTAGGTCAGAGCTTGGTTCAGGTGTGTAGGTGAGATGCCTTTCATCTGCATCTTAGACTGTTTATAACAACAGAGGTGATATGGGTGAGCAAAGAAGATATAAGAGTATGTACTTCCACAATACAAGTGATGAGGGTTATCTTAATGATTTGTTTTGAATAACAAAACAGCATACTGAGAAATGTACCTATTATTTGGGAAAGAAAACAAAACTCAGAGTTACTGGGATGTGCTGTCTATAACTGGTTCTCCTCAAAAACCTGCTTGTATTTGGCTCCATCTATGTTGCCCTTGATAGCAACAAGATTTCTAGTTGCTCCTGCTTAAAAGCAACCTCAGAGCATGATACTACCACCATCGTCCTTAATGGTAGGAATGGTGTTACCTGGGTTTTGGGCTGTATTTGGTCTGTGCCTAATATAATGATTTGCTTTTAGACTAAATGACACAAAATCTTTTTCCAAAGCTCTCAGATTTGTCACATGCCTTCTTGCAAACTCCAAGCATGCCTTTATGTTAGCCTTTATCAGAAGTGGCTTCCTTCTGGCCACTCTCTCATAGAGGCCGGATCTGTGAAAAGTTGATATAGTTGAAGTCTGCACAAATTCTCCCATTTAAGCCAGTGAGTACTGTAACTCTGTCAGTATTTTAGCTGCACTCTTGAACACTTCTCTGACAATTTCTCATGTTGCACATGTGCTCAATTGGGAAGGACAGACGGTTCTTAGCAGTGCCTGGATTTTTTTCCCCACTTTGTTATAATGGATTTCACAGTTCTCCTAGGATGATTCAAAGACCTTACAAAGTCAGTGATATTTATTGTGAAACCATATAATTGGACACAGGAGAAAATACTCCTATTCTAATGTTACATTTGATGTTGCAATACAGTAAAAAGAGCAATAATCACTATGGGGTAATACTTTCTGGAGGCACTATAGAGGGAGGCACTGCATAAAGAAAAAACAAAACAAAAAAAAAACAATAACATGAAACCCAAGCAGGGGTTTTTTTTTTTTTTTTTTTTGTATGAAGTAACTATAGCAGTTATAGTCATTGGTTTAAAAATAATAAAATTGTTAATTTGAAAATTATAAACTTTTTTTTTAACCTAAATAAAATAGGCGACAACAGAAGGGCCCTTGAACTTGTCTTTAGAATCGGCTGTATAGTTAATCCATCACTGACAATGAGTGCTATTATGATCATTGTGAGTCACTCTGGTGTCTGTAATGTTGTCTGTAAACAGTGGTAAACAGAACAAAGCATTAGCACCTGGTGTGTAGGCACAGTCTGGCATCTACATAAGGTGTAGACTCTCATGAGATTTTTTGAGTGCAAGTCTAATTAAAATTTTTAAAAATAGCTTGACGTTAAAAATATTGCATTATTATTTATTGACTGAATAAATTGACTAATTCATGTGTTAGCATGTTTGGTAGGGCTGTTGGTAGGTGAAGATTTAAGAAACTAGTGCTTTATCACCTTAAATGAACTATTCCAGAGTTAACATCAAATGACTAATTTTAAACATTATAAAAGCTTGGTTGCTTGTAATTCTTGTCGTTAACCTTGTAATTGCACTCAATACATTATGAATGTTCTTTCAGAGAACTTTGAGTTATTTAATTGAAAATATACCGTAATATGTTGCAAACATGGAGATTTGCATGTTTCCATGTAAAACAAATCCTGTTGCATAAGCCACTAACAGAACTTGGCTGTAGAGACCCTCGAGACACAGGACCGATTCCATAATTCAAACCATAAGAGATTGATTTAATGATGATTTAATGTGTTGAAAAGTTCAGACACTAAACCACTAAGCCTTTGCATACTGACAAATATTGTTTCAAATGGAATTGGAAAAAAGAAAGGAATGCAAAAGTGACACAATGTAACCTGAAAGACATGTCTATTATATAAGACCATTTCAAACATACTCAATTTTAATGAGCAAGGACATACTGGCTACAACATTAGTACAAAGACTGAATACTACTACCATTATTATTACTTCATCATGGTCTCACATAACAAACTGCAACTTATAGAACTATTTTTGAGTGGTAAAAGTTTTAAGTTAGTTGCCATAGCTTTCCTTATGACATTCATGTGAAAACCACAAATTTTGCATAAAATCAGGTTACACACAGTGTTATTCCAGAGGACCAGGACCGTGATCAGACAAAAGTATGATGTAATTATGTAGGCCATATGTAAAATATTTGGTTTGTGGATTGTTTGGTAGATAGGCAAAGAGACTCAGATAAAACCTCAACCAAGCACTCTTTTATGCTGACTCATTGCCATATTAACAGTTATTCCTCATTATCTTCCTCATGCCAACTTTATTCTTTCAAATGCATACATGTTTTATAATCCTGACTGCATGACAAACCGACTGCCATAGCCTTTGGAGATAAGCCTATTTACATTGTGTGTATATGTGTGTGTGTGCGCGCGCGTGTGTGTGTGTGTGTGGGGGGGGGGGGGGGGGGGGGGCGTGTGTGTGTTCAGACACGTGTCTCATGCTCCATCCAAAACTGTATAAAGTTACCGTTTTCTCTACTTGCTCTGTTTCAAGCCAACAGAGAAGCGAACAGAGAGCAACAATGAAGGTCTGGTTTCTGCTGTTTCTGCTGCTGCCGCTCTGCCTAGAAACTTCTGGTAATCATATCAATCTTATTCTAGAAGTAATTGAAGATTTTTAGTATTAGTAGTAGGACAACAACTTTTTATATTTCCAAACATTACTTTTCCAACAAAAATTAAATGTTACAGAACATGTTTGTTTGGTTAAAATTTAATATATTCAATGTGTTTAACAGATTTGTCAACTTCACAGGAAACAAATGTAACATATTTAATAAAGAAAAATACAATTTGCCCATAATGTTATGTAAAAGATTGATTTTTCAAATTTCTCAGGAAAAAAGTCAAAATGAACATGTTCAATACAACTTGTGATTACTAACACAAACAATTGTACTCTCATGTTTTCTAACAGTTCTCAATTTAATGTACAGTTTAAAAAAAATAATATCCTGGATATTGCACCATTCTTCTGAAAACCTGTCAACAGCAATTTTATTGTTTTTCTGGTCTATGTGTTTGGCAGTGTGGAAACATGGTTGACATGAGAAACAAGTTGATTGGACTTTAAGAAGTACAACTGTATAATAGGCACATATTTACAATGGTCCTGAAGTAATACCATTGTCTGTTAATCCAGTAGCAACACCCAGGCAATTAAAATGTTTTTTTTTTTTTTTCTGTAAATGACTTATTGAGACTTAAGTGTGAATGATTGATCCATAGGTGTTGCAACAGAATTTAAAATTGACTGCTATGGCGAGGATTTCCTAATGGTGAGGAATATGGTCCTGCATTGTACAAGCAAAGTTCAACAGGCGTGTTACACCAGATGTAAGTAGCACTGCACTTTACTGTACTTATCATTAAGCCTAAATGGTTAAGGTGTTGTCTATGAAACACCTGGGCATTGGTCCAGCAGAAATGTTACACTGTACACAAAAGCTGTTCAAACAAGTATTATTTAGTATTTATGAATATTAACTTCATTCTATGTGACTTTGTTAAATGGATATTTAAAATATATAAAATATTTGGAATATATGCAGCATAGTTTTAATTAAGCATTATTCAATCTATCAATGCTTCAGATCTCTTTATTTCTGGATATGTTCCCTCTAGCATCTGGAGAAAAGGGCTGCATTCGAACGGAGTTCTGTAAGAGACCTGGCTGGAAATGCTGCTATGCAGACCTCTGCAATGCCTAACTTTAACACCAGAGAGAGATAAATAAATAAACAGGATGCCTTTCTGTATTTCATCAACTCTCTCTTTCTTTTGCATTTTGTTTGCAAAAAGACACTTGATATGGCATAATAAATAATTTTATCAATTATTTTGTCATTAAATCACAGTCATATTAAAATGCAGCACACTTTTGAGTGTGCATGAGAGTGAGGAGTTCCCATATCCTACATCAGAGTTCTTCTACTCAAATTTGCAAAGGTCCAGTTATATAAAATTTCTGGCTAACGAAAGACTGGATAAGAAATGAATATGGCAGAATGGTGAAAACAGTTAACCATTTAATCATTAGTTCATAGCTACAAATAAAACAATTTGAAGTGGTGTTTCATAATGGTGCTTCATGATACCAATTTTGACTAGTGCCCACGGACTCAACGTTTTGAATTTGGCACACAGAGAATAAACACATACATACTTCTCTGTCCATTCTGTTTTTCATCATCTACTTTTTAAACAATCATGTCATCAGTTTGCTAATCAGTCAAGAGGGTAAACAAGAAGAAAAATAAGCTAAGGTCTCTAGCCCTTGATGTTAATCTTTTCTGGATGATCAAAATGCTAAATTTACCACAACTGAGCCACAACAAAAAAGTGCAGAAAATATCAAATATGAAATTGTTAGGATGAGAATAAAAGGCACCTTCAGATTAGCACAGCTATGCCCAGTTTCGAGTACTCTGTAGAAATTCCATAAGACACACACACAAGGTCAGATAGCAAAGTCTCTCAGTTTATTAAAAAATAACAAGAGCATATATATATATATATATATATATATATATATATATATATATATATATATATATATATATAGTGTGTGTGTGTGTGTGTGTGTGTGAAAAAAAAAAGAATTTCACTGTGCTGTAATGTACATGTGATTAATAAAGACTCATTATCATTATATATCAGAGAGTATATGAAATCTTCAGACAGTTAGGTGCCTCAGCGACAGTGTGCTCATAGTTCCAGGTAAATACGGCGGGGCTGTGGGTACATCAGTAGCATGTTTTTGCAAGAGAAACTAGGAGAGAATGACACATTCCATGTTATGGGTTGTTGAGGAGACATTTAAAAGGTCACAGTGTTCTCAAAAGAGGGAGAACTCACATAAAGTCATGAGCTAAAGTACAGTGTACACAATTACAGGTTCTGATTCAGCAGCACAAGATTGTCCAATCAAAGTGGGAATTGTCCCACTTTTCAGGCGAAGCCTTTTTGTATAGCCTGCGCTCTACTCTCTCAGGTTCAGGAAGCTTTCCTCTGTACAATGTGCTGTGCACAAGTAAACGCTTGGTTTGTACTGCTCAGGAACAGAGTTAAATAAATAAACAGTAACTGCTGATTTCTAATTGAGTTCGTTTTCAGAAGGCTAAACAAAGAGGTTTTGCTTCCCACCGAAACACAGTGTTTCCGCGACATGGTGCCTGAATTCACTGAAGCCGCACCTTCTTTCTTTGTGGCTGCCTTTGAGCGGGTTTATGCTGATAATGCACGCTATGACGTAGAGGATTAACAGAAGTAATATCTGGACTTTGAACTACGCATTTCGGGCAGGTCTGGAGCATTGTTCACTGTTAGATGAAATAAATCCTTTTTGGTGAGACTATGAGTTTTGGTATTTTGCAGCGCTTATACATGCACAAACAGATACTTTACACACCCAAACAAAAGGAAAACATTAAAAATCATGTTGTAACCCCTTTAAGTAGCTAGCTGGTCTCTGGTCGAATGAGTTGCCTTCAGCTAAATAATTTATATAAATGTATGTGTTTGGATAAGTCATGACAGATGATCTGCTACAGAAGCCACAATGGTTTATATATTTAAAAAAATAGTCACAGAATTACAGCCAGTTTGTTTCATAAGTTTATTATCTCTGCTACACTATTTTTTCAAGTACTTGGTTTGGTCTGCTGAAATACTTTGCTGGGTCTACATTCAGATTGCACTTACCATTTGTGAGACATTATCAACAAATATTATGCATGAATTATCCATTAATTTTTACTTTACCATTTACCAACCTCTCTCTCAGAATAAACAGGCTTAAATACAGCTTTTTATGTTTGGGCCAGTTTTAAAATATTAGCTAAATTTACATCGGGAAAAAAAAAAGCTGTCAACCCTGACTCTCAATTAATATTACAATATGAATTTTGTCAATTTGTAACATAGTTAGCTTGTTTAAAGCTGTTTTACAAAAAATAAAAAATAAATAAATAAAAATAGGTGAATGTTAATTCTACCATTATTGACCTATATAGAAATAGCAAATTGATTCACAAGGCAGAAGCTATATCACATTGAGAATGGTGCATGATTTGTTAGAAAAAGTAACTCATATACAGTATTGACACTGAATTGTCATGAATAGATAAAATAGTATGAAATAAGTACTACTTATGTTGTGAGTCTACTGTCATGTCCAATATAGTAATAATTGCCCCATCTTTCAGGAGTAACTTTTTGGCATACATGGTATGGCAAAAGTATGTGGGCAGTTCTATATGACAGTTCTGTATACATCTATATGTGCCCATTCCAAAGGCATTAATATGGAGTGGTTTCCCCATTTTGCAGCTGTAACAGCTTCCACTCTTCTGGGAAGGATTTCCCAGATTTGGACTGGGATTTGTGCCCATTCAATCACAAAAGCAACACAGCACACTGCAATACAGACCATTCATTAACAGAATACCTCACAGGTGTATATTCCTTACCAGTAATCTTCTCCAGCTCTGCCCTCCATTCACAAACCCCCGCTCGAGCACGCCCCTAGGATATTCTCTCTGATTATGTGTTTTGTTACATCTTGTGCATTTCTTCCTCTCACTCCAGTCATTTGTATAGCATTGTCTTTTCTTTGTCTGTTAGAGCTAGTTTTTCTTCTTCTGCCACAATTTTGTTTGGAGAATTTTTCCTCCTCCAATTTACTTTCGCTTTGCTCAGCATTTTGGTTTTTACTGAGCTTGTGGCTACATGCCATTTCAATTGCTCTAGTGAGCCTCGATGTTCCTTGAAGCTGCAGTTTTTCTCATAGCGATTTGTCTCTCAATCCGATTATAATCCTGTCTCGGATACATTCTCGGAAAATGTTCTGAGAGCTCGCACAGACCCCTTACAAACGCCTCCACTGTCTCTCCATTGCAGTGACAACGCTGATGAAAGCGAGAAAGTTCGTATATCATGTTTCTTCGGGGAATGAAGTGCTCGTCAATCTTCTGAATCAGCACTTCATAGTGAACCGCACATCGCAGTCCTCTAATGATAGTTTGGTGGCTGTTCTGTAGTGCATGAATCTTTGTTTCCACTATGGCCATTCGTTCGGTCTTTGATTTGAGCATGGCCCTCGACTGTATAGGATCTTCACTCAACGGGGCATTATGCTATGAATCTGTCCACTGAACTAAAATCCCACCTCAATCACCATGTCATAAACCACGCTAGACTTGCATGTGCTTTCTGACTCTGTTTACTGAACACTCCCTCATACATACATACGCATACATAATGACCAATGAGAAAGACCAATTGCTACTATCCCAAATATATTTTATCACACCAATAATTGTTGCACACCTATATTTAACAAAGTTATTATTTTATAAACCTGGGTTTTGTTTGCAATTGTTTGATATCAATGAGAGCAGAGTATTTTTGTGATTTTTTTTTTTAACAAAAGATCAAAAGGGTAAACAATAAATATTTTTTTTTTACAACCTTCTTTGCTCATATTTACCAAGGGTGCCAATATTAGTGGAGTGCACTGTATGTGTGTGTTTATTTTCCCTGGGCTGAGAGAGAACCTCAGTGCACAGACTTTGGTCTGTTTATTTGTGCTGTACACGTGCAGACAGTCTTGCTGAGTCAGTTTGGCTTTGGTCCACAGTAAACTCACATCCCCTTCCAAGTGCACTACTGACACCTCCTCAAATTCTATTGCACTACTTATCCACTGTGTATTTGAAGTGAAAACTTAGTATGATTAGGACAGCAACATTCATTATACATTATTGTATGTATAAATGAATTAAATAAATGAATGCATATCCATACCCATGCATACACACACACACACACACACACACACACAAAATACGAACACAATTTAAGCACACCACATAGAATAATTACAATGTGCAAAGTCTCAAATTTTAGATCTGCTGATCTATTACATGATGGCACAGCAGGAAGTGTTGCTGCTTCACCGCTCCAGGACTTTTGCTTTGATCCTGAGCTTGGTTTGCTGTCTGTGTCGTGTTTCTGTGCATGTTCTCCCCATGTTCCTGTGAGTTTATTCCCAAAAAATGTCAGTAGATGTGCAAGCATGGTGCTCTGTGGACAGGGCTGTTTCTTGCTATAAGCAGTCACTGATGGCCCCTTGTGATTTTTAAAATAAATATGCAAAACAGCACACTACTTTCATTTGGCAAAAAAAAGTTTATGTATCAGGCAGTCACAAGGGGCCCCCTACTGGTGTGAAATGAATAGAAACTGCCATGTACATAACTAAATTAGGCAACTATTATTGATGGCTTGGTATTGTAATTGATTTAATTTATTTTTAGTATGGTATTTATGTTATTAGGATTCCTCCATCAGGAACAAAAAAGCCATTGGGGACCCATAAAGTCTGCCATGATAGATTTTCCAGTACATTGAAAATTTGTCAGAAACGACAAAAATCTTCTCCTCATGAACCGTTGATCCAATTGACTTGAACTGTGGTACATATGTGCAGGATAGATGTCTTTCTATAGTGTGATAAGTGATAAGGAATCAAAAAAAAAAAAATTGGCCAAACTATTTAAATATTGGTGAATTGAGAACTGTTGCACATATTTCTTGTGTCCATAAATCAATGGAACATTAACCTATGGACTTTATCTGTGCCACACACAAAGAGGACACTACAATATGTTACCATGTGCGATGGCAACCTCATATCTCCAAAAATCAATGATATTTAATGGAATATTCTATTTTATAATATATTATATTATGTTTAACATTATCTTTATTGCCCACTAGGTGGTGCTGTTTGTCTTGGATTGAGCCAAAGTAGCCTTCATTCAGATTAATGTTATAGCAGCACAGAGTAAACCAAGTTAATGTTATAGCAGAAGGAATCAATTCAAAATAATGTTAAAGTAGCATTGTATCAGCATGAAGTAATTCTCCAAAATTCTCCCTGACTCCTGATTTTTCTCTACAATGATCATCTGTGGAACAACTACAAAAATGAACTTAAAATTTGCCATTGATTGAAAAGGTTTGGCACATTGATACTACAGGCCACGAGTAACTCTAACACCTCAAATGACCTGCATGAGCCCATAAGTGGCACTACAGGCCATGTCCAAAGTCTATGTGATTTTCCCTCTGTCCCATGAGTCCAAAATGTCTGAAAATTGGTATACGTGCCTTATTTCTCATGGGGAACAAAAGCCATTGGGACCCTTGAAGTCTGCCATGACTCTCCAGTCTAAAACTACAAAAAATCTTCTCCTTATGAACTGTAGGTCTGATAGACTTGAACTGTGGTACATGTGTGTGGGATACATGTCTTTCTATAGGCTGATAAGCAATAAGGAATCGAATAAAAGTTGTCCAAACTATTTACATATTGGTGAATTATTTGAAATGTGTAAATGTTGCATCTGTGGGATACATTTCTCTCCCATGTCAATTTTGAAATGGTCCGCAATCTTGAGGAGGAATCCGCCATTGCTGTTTACAGCTATATTTGATTATTAACTTGTGATTTATATGTACAATTTATAAAGAAACTGTTGAACAACTAATGTTTTTTTTACATTAATTATTTAATACATATTTATTTATTTAAACGTATATAATTTACTTTAAGGGCTCTGCGAGAGGGACAGCCAGAGCACCTTTAAGACTTATACATTTTAAATGAAGAGTCTGATCAAAAGATGAAACACATAACCATATCATTTTAAAATGATGATTTTATTTTCTAAAATCTTTAGTATTTTTCTGCCCTTTGACAGGAATGCATGAAAGACATATTGGCTCAAACACTGTTACAAGAAAAAAGTTTCATATCTGTTGACATAATTTTCATTATCATTGCTGCAACCAACTTCATCATGTTTGTCACAAAGCTTTTATATGAAAACCGGCTCCTTTCCCACCCTCTTTTCCAATGAGGATCTGATCAAGCAAACTGGCAACTGGGAAAGCATTCTGGGAATTTGATTCCAAGGTTCCTAATGTGGAAAGAGCCACTAGCTGGGGATCCAGACCTTTCCAGAAGAGTTTTAATTTTCCACTCCAGTTTTGCATTGTCTCACTCTTTACTTCTTCCTCTCCCCATTAAAAAAATACAAGGCCATTTCATGCAGGAACGGATATGGTAAACGTCTGTAGAAACACTCCAGAAATACAGACAACTGGGGGGGGAAAAAAAAAAAAAACCCAGTCTGATTACTGAATGTCAGACATAGATCTGGCCTTCCCAATAAAAGTTTATGCATTTATCCACAGTACTATTTCAATTATATAAAAAGTACGTCTAATTATCACACCCGCTGTTATCAAACAAACCACCTCTTCAAAAACCAAAAAAATACAATATATTTACCAATACCATATTCCACACTCTCCCAAAGAAGACACATTGCAAGGCCACTCGTGACATTCAAGAAACATTCCTAATGAGGCCCTTTATTTAGACACCAATGTCAGGTAACAGTGTTCTGAATGTCACCTTCACTGGATGCAAAAATTATAAGTCAGTTTCACAAGTAAGGGTCCTAGAGGCAAAATGTATCCAAAGAATTTCCAAGTAAATCAACATGTCCAAGAAGAACATCCCCTTTACATAAAAGCTGCTTTCTTGCTGCATATTCAAGATCTTGTCCTGATTTCTTATCAGCTAGGTCTTCAGTTCGGTCCTGCAGCACCAGCGATTGCAGAACTGTCCAAAAGGCTTTTCTTGATGAACATGGCCAAGTTATTGTACAGGATGCATTCTCACCGAGTTATATACATACAGAGGAACTATTATATACACATAGTATCCACATGTGAATGTACAAATGGTGTCTGGAAATGGTAGCCTGTGAAATCCCTGAACTTAGCCTGAAGCTCACCCGGTCACAAAGACCAAGGGCATGTTATGTGTGGAAGTTTGCTGTAATGTTAAGGAGGTGATCAACACAGAGGCAAACGTAGGAGAGGAAGGTGACCAGGTCTGACCCTGAGCAAAGGAACAGTGCCGTTTTGCACTAAAGCTAAGTATTACAGCAAAAGCAGGTTCAAATCGGTCTATAGAAATCAAACAGAGGCATTCTCTGAAAACACCAAAAACTATCATTAAAAAATGGTAGCAATTCCAAAAAAACCTTATAAACCAAAGGGTTAGAAAAACTGCAGACCAGCTGGAGATGAGAGGCTGTAGTAACAGCACTGCTGCAGCAATACACCACACTGCACGACTTGGTAGGCATATTACATCATAACATTCCATCTACTAAACACTTCTAATGCCAAAATGGCTTTCCTGAACATGCACACTACCTACAACTAGACCAGTATAAAAATACACTCAGAACTTTTTTTTTATACTGAATGCTTCCATGTAAAAAAAAAAAAAAGACATCAACAAAAAAAACAACCATAAAAACACAGCATAAGTTCATCATTCACATACCAAAATCTTTATAAAACCCCCATGACTCCGCATATGTATTTGATCTATTCTTCTTAATACTCCCTAAAACCTTCATTATTCCTACAGTTTAAAAAGAAATCATGCATTACCACCAGACCTCATGCCTTTATACATACTCATTCTTAACTGCCAATACTAAAACTTTCATCCATCCTTTTCAATACCTTGTAATGCTGCAAGTGTACAGAAGATGTCGCCAGCAACACACGTGAGACCAGGTTGCTTTTTTGATAAATATTTTTGAAAAGTGACGACCTGTATTGTATTGTGAAAAAGTTTAGGCCTGTATTTAATTAATGTTTTCAACACACACTTATCATCTTCCTTTCACATGAATGCATATTAACTATATCATGAATAATGCAGGGTATAACAGTGAGCAGGAGGTTATAACAGGGAGTAGAAGTGGGCAAGGGTTACAACAGGAAGCAAGAATTAATAAGATGTTATACCAGTGAGCAGGAGGTTATGACAGGGACCAGCAGTGATACAAGGCTATAGTGAGCAGTATGTTATCATATGGAGCAGAAGTGGGGAATATGATTTAACAAGAAGCAAAAAACAGTAGGAGGTTATAGCTGAACAAGATGTTTTAAAAGTGAGCAGAAGGTTATAGCAATGAGCAGGAGTAAAATGTTATAAGAGTGTGCAGGAGTGAGCAGGAGATTATAAGGGTGAGCAGGAGGTTTTAAGGGTGAGCAGGAGGTTATAAGGGTGTGCAGGAGGTTATAAGGGTGAGAAGGAGGTTACAAGAGTGAGCAGGAGGTTATAAAGGTGTGCAGGTTATAATGGTGTGCAGGAGGTTATAAGGGTGTGCAGGAGGTTATAAGAGTGAGTAGGGGGTTATAAGAGTGAGCAGGAGGTTATGAGGGTGAGTAGGTTATAAGGGTGAGCAGGATGTTATAAGCGTGAGCAGGAGGTTATGAGGGTGTGCAGAAGGTTATGAGGGTGTGCAGGAGGTTAGGAGGGTGTGCAGGAGGTTAGGAGGGTGTGCAGGAGGTTATAAGAGTGAGCAGGATGTTATAAGAGTGAGCTGGAATGAGCAATCCTATTTGTTTCCTTCAAAAACAGTCAAACACAGCTGAAGCACCATAGCAATTTGCATGGTCTAAATAAATAACAAAGGGAAGGTGATGAGTGCATGTTGAAAACAGGTCTAGATTCAGAATCACAGGCTTATGCTCAAAAAGTTGGAGGCATCCTCTGTTAGGATTTGGTGCATCACTCTTTAGAATTTGTAAACAGCACATCTCTGTAACTGGGAACAAAAAAACTCCAACAGTGAGTGTGAACAGCCACAGTGTTACTGCAGACTGGCTCTGCTGTGTTGCAGCTCATGTTTAAAATACAAAACTCGGTTCAATATGTTATCCTTTAGCCCAGTATCTTTGCCACAATGCATTACTGAAGTGGTGAAAGAAGCGCTCTGAGCAAAAGAAAGGAGAACAAGCACAGATCTCACTCCCACGCTCTTTACTAGGAAGGTGACCTAAATAAGTGATCCTGAGTTTCCGTGGGAGGGAGGAAAGGAAGGTGCACCAACACCTGTGGAATGAAAGATGCAAAAAAACACACAAAAAAACCCCCAACTACCATCAGCAATACATCTGCACATGATCTCATACACACGCAATCACACACATTTAAGACTCATTTAATCTACTTTCAAGATAAAAAAAAAAAAATCAGTCCAATGAACACAATGAAGCAAAAAAAAAAAAAAAAAAAAAAAAAACAGTCGGAAAATGAATCTAAAGCAACTTGAATGGAAAGAGAACAGCATTTAGAATACAGGCTAATAAAAAAGCGCCGGTTGAGTATGAGGCGTTTAGGTTAAGTCTGTCAGAGGAAATACTGATGACTGCAAGACGATCCATGTTGAAGACATTCAGACAGCCTGCTGATCTGATCTGCATACGCTGTGCTGGGCAGAGCTTCAGAGACACAGGAGAAAATGTCCAGAAGAAAATGGCTTTGGACAAACTGCCTCAGAAAAACTGTGTGTGTGTGTGTGTGTGTGTGTGTCTGTGTGTGTGTGTATGATAATATTTTGATAATATACCTAGTCGATCATGAATGTTTATTATTAGCTTCATGCCATGCTTAAAATTTGTAGAAGAAGAAGCCAGTGGGTGAGTTAAGTCCATTCAATGAGTCAGTGTTACCTGCCTGGCATTTTCAAAATATTCTTGGCTCAGGTAAAGATGCTATGCAGGCATTTCACACACACACAAAAAAAATGGTTTTGAAACTCCTCATTATTCACAAAACAGAGTAAATGATTAGTTTAAAAGTCTTAACATAAGCCTATATTAAATTTCACTAATTTCAGTTATATTTTGCATTATACTGGCTGATATTTATCATCTTAACGTTCATACAATGATCTACTAAACCCTTGTCATAACTATGTTTCTCGTATGTGCCCTCGTGTGTGTTGGAGTAAGCCTCATGTTTGCTGTAGTGTTTGTATGTATCAGTGTATCCAGGCATGCAAGTGTCCGTTTCCATATTTCAAACAGCATTTATCTATGTACTCGAAGCATGATTCCTCATGGGCAACACAACAGCGATACTTCATTCATTTTTGCCTCTTTTCTCCCTCTTGGACTAACGACATACAAACACATGTTGAAAGAAAGGTAGAAAGAACCTGAAAAGATTAAAACTTTAAGGAGGCCCTGTGCATGCGCTAGAACCTTCACAGCAAACCTAGTGCCTGTGGGTGGAGCACTCGAACGGAGGCGAGGGCTAATCACCTCAGCCACAGGTTTAAGAGGGTGGAGTGAAGGGTGCGCCCTCATCACTTGGCGTGGCTGTGTCATCACTTGGTTCCAGACTGTCCTTTGGGCTCACGGTGCTATCGGAAGTGGGAGTGGGCTCATCTGGGGGAGGTGGAGTTTCATGGTCATCTTGCTGTCCGTTAGGGGTGCCATCCAGGGGCTCGGTGGGGGTTGGGGGTGGCGTATTGGTGTCCGGTTCCATTTTGGTGATAGACAAAGAGGTGGGTACAACAGCCACAGGGGCCTGGACTCTTGTGCTTGAGTTGTGCAGGGGATCGCTCATGCCCACGCAGCGCCACTGCATGATGCTGGTGTCCTTGCCACCTGTCGACACCAGGTGTCTGTCGTTGTGCATGAAGCTAACGTTGGTCACGTGACTGCTGTGGGCACTGTACTTATGACTTGGGGCCTGTGAACAAAATAAAATAAAATGAACAAAATTGTCCACTGTCCATTTTATTAGGAATACCTATACACCTGCTCATTCATGTGATTATACAAACAGCTAATCGGCTGATAAAATGTTGGTATCAGAGGTGCTGGTTTCAGTATTTCAGAAACTGCTGATCTCCTTACATTTTTTGCACACAACAGATCTCTAGAGATTACACAGAATGGTACAGAAGCCATTATACAGTAATCTATCCCAATCATACGGGAAGCTGAGGTTACAGTTTAGCACAGGCTCACCAAAAATGGACAGTTAAAGATTGATGGAAAAACATTGCCTGTTTCAACTGTCCAGTTTCGGTGAGCCTACTGTAGCCTCAGATTCCTGCTGTGGTTTTCCCTGAAATCATATTTTCCCCATTCTGATGTTTGATATGAATATTACCTGAAGTTCTTGATCTGTATCAGCTTGATTTTAGGCATAACACTGTTGCTACATGACTGGCTGGCTGAATAAATGAGCGAGCGTACAGGTAAAAAAGTGTAATAAAGTGGACATTGAGTATGTTCGGTGCTGGATTATCCATTCTGCTAAACTTAAACATCCTCAAATGGCTACAATTAATAATTGAGATTTGAAATTAAGAATTGAATGAAATTACTGATACAAAAAAACAAACGTAATTTTTAACAGCTATGTTTTTATCACAGGATAATGTCACTAGTTTAGGTATTTACTGAAAGCAGTAGTCTAATATTACTTGTACCTAAGCTCTGTTGAAGTTTCTTATGTGATTGGTCAGAAGGTGTAGATTAATTTTCTATAACAT
Organism: Ictalurus punctatus; assembly: GCF_001660625.3. Taxonomy (NCBI): domain Eukaryota; kingdom Metazoa; phylum Chordata; class Actinopteri; order Siluriformes; family Ictaluridae; genus Ictalurus; species Ictalurus punctatus. The sequence continues at coordinate 12,245,959 of NC_030418.2, read as the reverse complement.
CAGCATAGCTCTGACAATAGTGCTGGCTGTAATTCAAATCCAGGCTTGGGGAGTAACGGAATACATGTAACTGGTAACTGTAATCTGTTACAGTTATGTCAAAAAACAAAGCAATTCGATTACAGGTACATTTTGTAAAAAATGGGAATACTATCAGGATCATGATTTTTCCCATTTAAAACCAAAGAAATGAAATGTTTCGATTAAAAAAATTTGCACGTAATGTCTTTTTAATTGCATGTTCTGTGAGGACTGGCCTATCATATAATTTGTCGTGTTGACGTAATACAATGAGACGCTGGGCATTTAAATGTCAAGGGGGGGGGGGCAGTTTCACCGAGTTCAAATTCATCCAGAGTGCCAAAATACGCACAGGGGACAGCAAGGATCAGCTTCCGCCTCAAAAAGGCAGGTTAAATTGAAAAACATCAGACTTTTTCAAACAAACAATCAACATCTCTGTCCAGCACCAACTCTGATGGCACACCTGTTAATAAAAAAGCAGGCTCCCGTTGTGCCAGCATGAGAGAGAGAGAGAAAACGACGGAGACACAGGGGATCATCTTTCCGTGTCAATGAATGAACGCACAAGTAAAAGTGCAGAAAGGCATTTTAAAACTTCTTGGATTCAAGAATTTGCATGCCTCAGGTCTGCTCATCGCACACAGAAAACGTTTTGTGACTTCTGTTCCAAAGCAGGCAGAGAAATAGCAGGGGGATGGATTTCATTACCGGAACGAAGCATTTCAAGAAAGAGACCGTGAGAAAACAGGGCGATGGTCAAAAGCATAAAAAAGCTCATGACTATGTAAATCGCAGAGTGCACCACAAAAAAACACCATTAGCACAAGCAGTGTCTCAAGCATGTGATCTACAAGACGTTCAGATCCCACTTTAAGTGAACTTTGATTTAAATGCTGATGCTGCAAAAAAAGGCCAGACTTCACACGACAGGATGACTGAAAATAAGTGTTATAAAAAATTTTAAACGCATGTTCAGTCTTATGTGGCACCTGAAATAAAATAAAAAAGCATTTGGTGCCTGCTTTTTTTTTTCTTTTTTATTATAGGAGCCAATGGCTGTTTAATACATTTTTCTTTGTCTGGAGCACTGCTTTGACATAACACAATATAGACAGCTGCATGATTATAGTTCTGGTTATCTCTTGCCAGTTGTGACTCACATGAGCAACAAATCTATTTATTTTATTAAAACAAATCCAAACACTGAACATGTTTATGCTCTAAAATAAGCTCTAACTAAAAGTATTTTAGTTCATATTGCTTTTCTCTTGACTCTATTTACATATGTGACCTTAAAGTAATCCAAAAGTAATCAGATTACATTACTTTCATATTGTTATACTTTACAGATTACATTTTTTTATGAAATACTTTGTAATTGTAACGGAATACATTTTTAAGTAACCCTCCCAACCCTGTTCAAATCACAGATTTATATTAATGTGCTTGTTTTAATAAGTTATCGTTTCTATAGAAACAGCTACTTCACAGGGACTTGTATGGTGGACATGCCACATAATTTAAGCCCGGTAATAAACCGATGAAAAACATGTTATTTAACAAAGAAGAACATATAATTATTGAATGGTGAAGCTTGGAGACATTTAATTAACATTTATGGAAGGAGTTGCAGGCATCAGTACTTTCTAACCGTCACTAGGTTATCAGGAGAGATGACTTTGTGCTTTCCGGTTTCTCTGGTTTCTTTACAAGCTTTTTTTTTTTTTTTTTTTTTATTAACTTGAAGATGGAGGGAAAAAAAAGGAGAGCTTGACAAGGGAATGGTTGTTTATAACAGGGACTAACTTGTTTTGCAGACGTTCCAACACATTTCATTTATATGCTTATAAAACAAAATTAATTATTGTTCATTAATTAATAGAAAATAATAATAAGTTGTGGGCAAAATGCTGTGGTATGAGATCAACTTTGGGACATGCTATTGTTGAAAAATAACCAACCTTAGGTTGGTAACACATCACACCAACCGGCCGTGCTATCTTCCTTATCTCCACCATGCTAGGAGCAAGTGTTACAATTTGAATTAACTAAATGTCATCACAAATCTGGGGGAAAAAACCCAATGGAAATTGGACATTCGGAGACATTCTGATTTCATCAACCAATGATGGCATTGGATTTTGACGTACTGTGGTGGATGCAAGTGTATGAACAGAAGGATTATTGTAAATGATGTGATAGCTTCAATTATTATTGATAAGATGTTTAAATAGTCAGTAGTTATCTTTAGATGACGTCTTAAGTTTTAAAAACTGTAATTTTACATAAAAAAAGATATTTAGAGCAGCAAGACCTCATTAAAAAAAAACAACCTGGGTGAGTTTAGAGTGAGAAGGTCATAAAATGGGCATACTGTATACTGTAATACAATGCCGAAGGCACCCTGTGCTACAACATGACCGCCTTTGGAAACCTATCTAGTAAAGGCAATTTTAAATTAATGACGGTGAATATGCTATTATGATGAGACACACATCTCTTGTAGTATCTCTGCTGACTCTTTTAGGATGTTGGCACTGACCTTAGGTCTGGAGCAGGGGTACTGGAACAGATGCACCTTGCAGAAATCATCTGCTAGAGCGATGACTTTCCTGTTGTGAGATCTGACCAGAGCGTTGATATCTGTTCCGTCTGAACCCTCCGGCCACACTCCTGTTCCACAACAAACACAAAACACATACACAGAGTCAGAGTTTAGCATTGTTTACCACACGAGGGTGGACATCTAACACCAAGAGGCATGAATGTACACTGTTACAGGGGTCCTTCTTTTAGCTCGAATAACAAGTGTCACATACTCTAGACTCTAGTTATTCAAGTTAATAGGAGGACCCCTGTATATAGAGTTTAGACATTACTATCTCTATTAGGATCTCTGTCTGAATCAGGTCACACACACACTTAAGCTCAGTGGTGGAAATCTGGAAGATACTATCAGTGAGTGTGTCGCTCCCTCTGGCTGGCTGAAGTGGAATCTGCAAATCACTAGCAAACTGTTTTTCCAACCCAATAAAGAGCTCAAATATGTGGAGGTGTGTGTGTGTGTGTCCCTGCTTCGGTTACTGCTCCCTGCTTCAGCTATTGCTGAACTGCAGTCACCAAACCAACATGGCTAGGCATGGAGCAGGCTTGAAAAACTTGTTGAGGTCAAATGAGAGAAAAACGAATGAAGAATAAGAGTAGCAATAAAAAGAGGGGAGAAAACAACTGGATAGTAAGCAGCAGAGTAACACACTCGAAACAGCTCTAAACACAGAGCAAAACACATATAATTAAGAAACCAGTCCTAAGAATACCTACAAGCCAAGCCAAACCCCACAGTGCACAAACTCATCATACTGACCGAAGACATGGAATCCCAGCACACAAGTGTACGTGGCCCAGTCGATATCCTTACAATCAGAGCGGTTACGAATCAGCTTACAGCCATTTGGAATGTCCCCTAAAGGAAAAAAAAACAGATTGAGAAAATGAGGGAGAGACAGAGAGAGAGAAAAAGTGTGTGGTGGGCATGTGTTTTAGAGAGAGGGGGGGAGACAGAGAGTGTGAGTGAGAAAGAGAGAGAGAAAGAAAGAGAGAGAGAGTGAGAGAGTGCAAAAGAGAGAGAGAGTAATTTTGAGTTGAGTAATTTCACATGCATAAAATAAAAAATGTGTTTGATCTGATGTGAGTGACAGACTTAACTCATAAGTTCAGACTTATTTCATGTTCATGGTTTGGTGTGTGCGCTTGTTTGCATGTGTGTGTGTTCGTTCCTGTGGCTGCACACTCACAGTAGAGGATTTCATAGTCTCCTGAGTTGGACATAATGAACTTGTTGTCGGGGGACCAGTCAAGATGCGTAATGTAGCTGGAATGTCCCTGAAGAAAAAAAAAGTAGAAAAAAATATATCAATTTGTGAGAAACAAAGCAAAAGTATCTGTCCGTGATCCAATGGCAACAGAGCTAAGGGACTCATTATGTGAGTATATCTAAAACCAAATGTTAATTCAGGGTTATCAGCTGCTGTTCATCTGCTTCTAAAGTCAATTTCCTCTCCTTCCTGCTTTCTCTAGACCAATTAGACAATAGACGCTGATAAGCTGCATACAGCCCATACAGAAAGCCAATGACCAATCAGAGTCAGAGTCAGTTATTTTCTACGGCCTGCAAACACACCACAGAGCCAAAAACACACCACAAAGCCAAAAACACCCACTGTGCAGAGATATGAATGCTGATTCTCTAAGCACATTCAGTTTAAAAGAACAATATGGCATGTAATTGTTCTTGGGTCAAGTATTAAATGCACTATTAAAGTGAGGCAGTAGAACAATCAATAACTAACAGTTTTAAATATTGGATAATCCCTAACAATAATTAGTGTAGTCATGTTACTGTATTAATTGTGATTTATTGTTTAATATGTGCATCAACATTCTCTGCATTCTTATGCACACATGTTCATTAAAAGCACTTTAAATTAAACAAAGTCAAATGCTATACAAAATTATGTTTCTATTTGCTGTATTGATTAAGAACTGGTTTTCCACTGCAAACTTTCGTACCATAGTATTTTTTATGCAGATAATGAGTTAATTAAAACTGGAGGGAATCTGGACTAAAGACAGTAGGAATGGATATTTTGAGCGTAATTACTCTATTGCTGTTTTTAGATTATACTCACATGCCTACCTCACACACACTGACATGTATAGAACACAACATAAGTGTTTTCAAACAAAATATACCGTGTCACACGTCTCATAGAAGCCCTTAAAATAGGAAGCACCCAATGCTAAAATGAACAGAAGTGTGTGAACTGTTCATATCATACACAAGTTACTAGCTGCTTTATTAAGAACTACCTCAGGTATAGACTATTGAGGATCAACAGCAACAATCTCTTCTGTAGAGAACACACTTGTGATTCTCTTCAGTCTACATGCTCCAAGTGAACATGAGTGGCTCAACTGTGCTTTCATTCCTGTTGGACCAAACTGGCAAATGCAACCGGTAATGAAGTACACAGTCGCCTGTGTAGTATAGGGTGCTGAAACTTTTGCTTCTTAAACTGGAGAAGGCTTAGCAAGCAATGGATTCCATAACTAGTAAATCATATTTAAAATAACAATTTTTTAGGCTGCCAAATATTATACATTTTTGACTCCTGACTGACAGACAGACAGACAGACAGACAGACAGAAGGGCTCTCATGCCAGAAACACTAACTCCTAGTTTAGGAGGAGAACCTTGATTTGTTATTTTCCATACTCTTTGATTCACTTGAATAGGTTTGCTTCCCATTTTCTGACGTGCAAATACTCAAGCACATAAACACAGACACGAACGCACGCACATCTTTCCAAGAATGGGGCAGAAGCCGCTAAAGTCACGTTCTCTTACATACACCCTTGTGCATGCACTTCATACAGGCACACTCACACATGAAGCTGTATGGAAAAAATAAAAAAATAAAAAAATAAAAAGCCAACATGCAGCGCTCCATCACCATATACTCTAGCCCACGTCATCAACATCGGCCTGCTGGGAAACTCCAACCACAGCACTTCGTCTTCATCTGCCTGGCTCTCATCCACACACATATCCACGCCTTCCCCAGCCCCCGCCCCTCAGTGCCAGACACTGTTTTAATATGCAGCTGTTGTGCAGCTGTGCAGACGCCTCCATTTGTATACTGAACTAGCTTGATGTGTGTATACAGCCTCTGGTGTGAATAAAGCCACAAGCTGACATCGCCACATTGTCTCTCTTTCCTCCTCTGTGGCTCGTGTTGCTCTCCATCTTGTGCGAGTTGTTTTGCTGGACCCTCTGTCACTGCTTATCCACATCTGTACACTCCCATTCAACATCAGCACAGCATTCACATACAGACTAGCAGACACACGCACAAGTACATAACCCTATGCAAATAACCATAACCTGCGTTTCATGCCAGTAAACCTGACTCAGTAGTGGGGTTTAAGAAAGCACTAGCCTTGTTTAGAGGCATAAAAAATGTTTCACATTAGTACTGAGTATCGTCCAATACACAGAGGTCAGACACCTAACACTGATGACTTCCGTGAACTGAGATTTCATCCTTATTAGTTTTCTACTAACTGCTGGGGGGAGAAAAAAAACAAAAGAAAAAGAAAAAAAAAACACATTATATTTGATTTTGCCAGTCATACTGAGCTGCAAGTCCAGAAATTTTAATCAGACTTGAAATTCCATAAGGTTTGAGTCCAATTGTGAAAAGTACAGTGCATGGACTATAGAAAATCTTTTCTGCTCAAACTGTACATTGTAAAAATTAGACTTGAGCTGCCGGTCTCCTTAATTTCTCAGGGCAGTGAGAGGGTGAGCAATAGAGAGAAAAAGCTGGCAGAAAGCAGGAAAGAAAAAAAGGTCAAACAGAGGTGGGATTCATAAAGTTCCAGCCCAGTGAGATGTGTAGCAGGTCACAGCCGACCCAGTATCACGCTCCATAAACACCCACCTCAACCGAGCCTCCACTGACCTTTCCAAAGCTGCTAATAATATGTTGCTGTAGTACAGTCCACATATCTTATTTACTGACACCAAAAGCAACACCACTGCTGTATTTCTTCACCTCATGGGACACCAACATTTTATTTCTATCAGTCCTTTACAATAATCTGCACTGACTCCAACTGTCTCTCTCTCTCTTTCTCTCGGGCACACACACTCGCATACATCCCCTCACATCAAGATGTCAGATGTTACAACACCTAAGGGAGAAATAAACATATAGGCAGCTGACCTCGGTAAAGCAGAAGTCCCCTTAGAGGCACATAAAATCATTGACACACACACAACATAGTGTTTTGCTGAGTTACACACAGAGCTTCTAAATTATGACAGCCATCTTACCGCTTCTCTTTAAAGGGTGAGAAAGACACAGACATGCATACGCATTAGCAAGAGACTCACAGAGCATTTCCCGTATCTGCTGTACTTGCGTCCATTATCCGACACTGTGTAGAGGTAAATGAAGTTATCATGTGATCCCACTGCCAGCAGTGTACCATCTGAAAAAAGAGAAAGAAAGTAAGGTGATTCATGACAATGCTGATTCATTTTTCTGTAATACCACAGCTCTTATAATAACTACTAACACAGAGACTTCTATAGTGAATGCTTCACCTAACCAGAAAGAAAACATGCATAATTGTTATAGTGAAGTTTTCTGTGAGATGTTTATTTCGCATTTTTGGAAGGAGATGCGAGTGTCAGTGCTAAAGCTGTAACAAAGTTTTCTGACACAACATGAGAAATTACTCAGGATGCAGGACTTTGTGGCTTGGTAACATTACAACATGCATTTTTGGTCTTATCTACGGTCACGATTTCCTCTTGCGCAAAGCGCTGGAGGACGCAGCATGCTCAGACACTGACTTTGTTTACTCTTGACATGTGTGTTTTGTTATGGTTTATGTCCTGTCTCCGTCCCTGTATTATTAGTTGTTTCCCTTATGTTTCATCGTTGTTCTCAGCTGTTTTGTGTTTCACCCCTGATTAGGCTCGTTATTTAAACCCCTCAACATTCAATAGAAATGTTGTGGAAGGACCTGAAGCAAAGCAGTTCATGTGAGGAAACCCACCAACATCCCAGAGTTGAAGCTGTTCTGTACTGGGGAATGGGCTAAAATTGAACCAAGCCGATGTGCAGGACTGATCAACAGTTACTGGAAAAGTTTAGTTGTAGTTACAGTATTGCTGCACAATGGGGTCACACCAGATACTGAAAGCAAGGGTTCACATAGTTTTGCCACTCACAGATATGTAATACTGGATCATTTTCCTCAATAAATAACTGACTAAGTATAATAATTACGTCTCATCTGTTTAACCGGCTTCTCTTTATCTCTTGATGTTTTAAGGTCATATTTATGCAGATATATAGAAAATTCGAAAGAATTCACAAACTTGCAAGCACCACTGTAAACCTTTGTTTCATATTAATTTTTATTTTAAGTAATGTTTTCTAGCTGCTGATATTTTATTATGACTTACACGTCATATTTCTATTGTTCCTCCAATACACTGTTAGATTGAATCCCAAATGGCCTTTTGTTCACTAGTCACTGTATATTCTCACTACATAGGGTATTTTGCTATATGTCCAAGCAAACACCATTGGAGATTCAACCACAAAAAAGAAGTGCCTGTTTTAAACTGTTCAATACTTAGATTTTAAAAAATTGATACAAAACTTTAAAAGACATGATAAAGCATACAGTAAATGATGTGCATTTATTAAAAGCCCTTTTTCTAAATCCAGTGACCGTGCTCATTTGTTTAGGAAATGTCCGTTTCCATAAACTTGCATTAGACAATTAAACACAGAACAAAGGATTCCAAAACATTCAAACACTGAACTGCATTCTGAGAGCCCGAGTGTGTATACAGTCTCACGCACATTACGGTTACTCACCCACAGTGTAGCGCATCACTGACAGCTGCTCATTGCCATCTGTGTGGATGGCCACCAGGTCCCTAGTCTCAGCATCCAGAACGTACCACCTGCACATGCACGCATGTACACACACAGGGTCAATGAGTGGCTCATTGGAAACAGAACAAACACAAGCATGACATTTAGAAGTAGCAGAAGCTGCAGATAAAAAGAAATGCTGACTTACTTCCCTGAATGAGTGCCAATGGCAACCACAGCTCCGCTAGGGTGGAAGTCTGCGCAGTGACCGTGCTCCTGCCAGAGATTATACAAATCACCATCATTATGGTCATCATCTATATCAAAGATCATATCAAAGATATCAAACTCAAGGCCAACGGCCCCCTCTGCGTCATTTCATTTGGCCTGCGTGAACGTTCAAAAAATAATACTGAAAATGCCTGAAATATACCACATAGTCTATGTGCGAGAGAGTCCGTGAGTCTGTTTATGTGTGTGTATGTATACAGCTATGTGGGCTCTTACGTCCAGCAGTCTGGTCCATTCCAGCGAATGGTCCACTGAGCTCCACAGACACACCTGCCTGTCCTGCGCACAGGTGAGGAACAGGTCTTTAAATGGGTGAGCAGCCAGACCCCACAGCTCATCCGTGTGACCCTGTGGGATGAGAGAGAAAGAGAAAGAGAGAGAGAGAGAGAGAGAGAGAGAGAATGCAGATGTTAGAATGTGTGTGTTAAGAACACCTGACAAATGCACAACTGGTATTACCCTGCATGAAGTCGATCAGTTGCATGCTAGTTTGTGTCATTTGTGTAAAAAAAAATATACGTGTGCGCATTTTACAGATGCGAAACATCTAAAATAATCTCATTCCATATGAGCTGCAGAGGCAGAACTGGCCAGCATTGAGAGAGTGTGTGTGGAATTCTTTCTCCGGTCTGTTTACACTAGAGCAAAATAGCTGGCAAAAAAACCTGCGTTAAAGTGTGGTCAACGCTCTGTGGAAAAGCACAGACTGAATGCTACTGAGGTAAATATAAGCTTCTGATTCATATCAGTCTTCAGGGATTGCTGCTCAAAGCATCTTCGCTTTTAGTCCCTACTGATGTCTAAAGTCCCTTTAGACCTCCGCTACTCTCAGCCTGGATATCTGAGACATAAGCAACGATCTGTTTAGGTTCTTAAACTACGTTAAGAGAATTGCAGAGAAGGTACAAAAAGAATTGGGGGGGGGGGGGGGGGGGGTGATGGTGGTGAATGGTATTTCCAAATTTGTAATGTGAATCCAAACATGAATGGAAACACTCAATTTGAAATACTATATATTGAACAATATATATTGCAAAAACGTTTTGGACTTGGATGTCACTGAAAAGTCAATTCAGAGAACAAGCACTGATGTAAAAGAAAATTTACGTTACATTTTCATGTTAAAAAAAAAAAAGCCAGTGATGCCTCGCCTCACCTGCACCTCCACCTGAAAGCCATCGTTAAAGGTGCCCCTCAGGATGAAGTTGCGTGACGTGCCCACAAGGAACTGCTCGCCCTTCCCCTCTGCAACGGCTCGAATGGTTCCGTATTGATCTGGAACCTGAGGAGGCACAGAAAACAAAATCAGCAATGCAAAAAATTGATTAAAAGGTTCAATGGAGACTAACAAATAACAGAACCAATAACAGAATTTTTTTTTAAATGCACAGCCTGTGACTGTGGGTCTGTGTGAGAACATCAGGATGTGGTTATTAATCATAGGTCCCTCTCTGAATGCTAACAGTCTTTATGTGTATATTGCCTGTGAGTTAAAATGCGCGCTTGGTGTCAGCGTGTCTGTCTCGTGGCCCACCTCAATGTCTCTCTCTGGGTTGAGGTCGTGGTCCCACAGAATGATCTTGTGGTCTTTACCTCCTCCGGTCAGTAGAGTGCCGTTCCTCAGCTGACACAGTGTAAACACACTGCCATCGTGGGCCTTGATCTGACGGCTGATCTGAAATGCTCCAGAGAGAGAGAGAGAGAGAGAGAGAGAGAGAGAGAGAGAGAGAGAGAGAGAGAGAAACAAAAATAATATGTAAACAAGAGCATCAATCCTGCCGGGGTACCAGAAGTACATTTAGTTTCAGTTAAGAATCAATGACAGGAAAGTAAGCCCATGCACATCATGTACAGTATCGAGCGCTGTGGCGTGTTAGTGTAGTAACCACATAAGAAGAAACCGAGTGAAAACAGTAACTGGTAGCAGTCACAGAAAAATAGTTGGATGAAATACAGGATCACGATCTGAAAGCCAGGTTCAGAGCTTAAAGGAAAGCTGATGATTGCCTAGATGTTGATTTCTGGGAATGAAGTACCACACATTTTTTCTCATGGCTAATGTGGTTTTGTGCAGCCTGACACTGATACTGCTTTTAGCTCTCAATGTTACTAGTGAGGTTCTCTCACTTTCTCTCACTCTCTCCTCTCTCTCACTCTCTTACACACACATACACTTAAATGAAGCCTGCATAAAAATTCCAATTCAGTTCCAAGGGTTTTATCATAGCACTGACACTCAAATACTAAAATTAAAAAATAATACATTACATATGCAAAATCTCTACAGAATAATAAATTGTTTGAATTGTTTGATGAAACACTACCAAATAACTTTTTTTTTTTACGTTCAGGGCTAAGTGGAATTTCCATTGCCCTGTTTTTCTGCAGATTTTGGGTTATGACTAATATGCAGCACTGTGGAAAAGTGTTTAGGTATGTGCATAGGCATGCATGTGCATGTCCTGCAGGGGGCACTGTGTTAAAAAAAAAAGCACTACGTCCCACAATGCAGGGGGCAAATAAAGGCACGATTAATGTTTAAATCCTGGCAGCAGTCCTCAACTACAACTCTGCTGATCCAGTTCTGCAGCATGCCTCAAAAACTATTACAGCATTACAGGAAGACTAGGACCTGCAAACACAGTCACACCCAAACAGTCACACACAAAATCACATGCTCAGGTAATAGCTTTGGTGTGTGTAAAAGTGGGACAGCATCTCAGAGAGACACAGCTAAAGAAAATGCAATACCTTTAAGTCCTTTTCCTGGTGGCGGATCTGCTGTGCTGCGGGTCCAGATAAGCAGGACACCTCCCGAGTCTCCGGTCAGAATGTCTCCGTTGTTGAGGAAGGCCAGACATTGCACAAACTTGGGCTTTTCGTATTTCTTTAAAAAAATATGCACACTTATTGCAAAGCCTTACACCTAGACACATCAGGTCTCAAGGTTTACAACATCCAACATTATAAAAGTACAATAAATAAATGCTGTGCATTAGAATGGCCAAGAGAGCTTATGTGTGCTGGTGTGCCAGGTTGCCAGGTCTCAGCAATATTTTCACTCCAATTACAACTCTAATATTGTGTTGGAAACAAGTTCATCATGGTGTATTCGTTATTTGATCTTTCAGAACTATCCCAATTTTATCATATTATTACAGCTTAGGCCTTTGTTCTGACAACACTATTTGAAATACATTGCACCTCATGTGATTCACAATGGATAAAAATGAAAGGCAAATTTTAAATGGTTTAAAAATAAGCAATGTGGTATGTACAAAACAAAAAGTGAAAGGCATTACAATGCATCTAGGATTGTCTTATATTTGCATTGCGGCACCTTGCATGCCAATCAAACTGAACAATGAGCTCTATAGAGAGTTTCCCAACTTTAATACCTCAGAAATCACTTCTCTATGTGTGTATAAGTATATGGCTCAGAGTTATAATGAAACATTGTTCTTTTACATGTCTGGCCAAATTGCACAGCCAAGGATTGTGTGCATTTGCATTTGTATAGCACTCTGTGCCCAATATTAACACTGAATCATATAAAAGCCCATACTTGTACGATCTGATAGAATTCATTTATTAGTGCACGAATCACTGCATAAGTATGAGTCAGTGTATGTATGAGCATGTGTTTATCTATATTTATTAGTGTGTCCTCACCCCAAAGATGCCCTGCTTGCGAGCCAGAGAGTTGCCGCTCCACGTCCAGAAAAAGATGTGCGACTTGCCACAGGTGACGATGGTGTTTGCGTCTGTTGGGTGGAACTCAACCGCTAAGACCACCTCATTAGTAGTCTGAGAGAGAGAGCGAGAGAGAGAGAGATGTTTCTAAAGTTACATATAGAAAGTGGGTTAAGGATATAAATGGGGTGTGGGCAGTGGATAAGAGAAAGGAAAAGGCAAATTGCTGTGGATGAGCTGGTTAGGAAGAAGGCCAAGCTGATGTCATACAGCAAAATGAGGAAGCTATGAGAGTGAAGCAGAATAAAGAGGAAACAGCAGACAAAAGACAGGAACAACAAAACCGATGATCGGAAAGAGGAAGTTAGCGAAACAGGGAGGCGGGAAAGACGAGAAGCGGTTCCACGTGCAATACATTACTCCTCCATCATACCTTAATCTCAGCAATTTTGGACTTCTTCTGCCAGTCCCACACAGTCAGCATGTGCTCATTGGAGTCGTCAACCACGCTGAGGTGGATGCCTGAGTCCTGAACACACACAAAATATAACTGTAGCTTAGAGTACTCAGGCACTGACTACATGCATCAGAGCATGTCAGGTCAAGTCAGTGCTTTAATCACTGATTAGTATTTAAGTGTTTTACAGGTCAAATGTGAGTCAAAATGTCTGAAGTAAATGAGTATAATAGTTGACAAAAATAACCATGAAGAATATAATTACAAAAAGCAGAATTAAGAGTAAAATTAAGTTAAGGCCAATATTAATAATTGGGTTAAATGCAAATAAAAACTAAGCAAACTCAAACCCATAAACTTTTACAGCAAATACTAACATTTGAGGGATAAATCTGAATTGCCCTGTCGATGATGGGCATCGGATGCTTCACCACTTTATTTTAGAGATTAAGAAAAGCAGACACTGATGACCGTAAACCCCCTGGTTGAGAACCACTGCCTTAAGATATCAAATGGTTAAAAAACATTCCAATAACAGCACTTACCTCTTGCACCACAGGAAAAATATGGCAATTTCCTAGGGTTTTTTGTTGGGTTTTTTTTTTGTTTGCACTTTTTGTTATTGTTGCTATTTTCTGCATACGAAAGCTATTTTTGCACAGTAATCAGACTGTAGATGCAGGAATCTACACCACTAGGGGGCCTGAACAAAACCGCTACAGGATGACACATCATACCTTTTACAGTTACTTTTAATGTTTTGGAACATCCATGAAACAATTTAGTTCCTATTATTACTGTTATAATGAAAGTGATAACTCACAGTTCCCTCACCAGACTCTATTCCCTCTCAAAATTAATATATAAACCATTATAAATGTTTTTTTTTTTTTTAATCCATTTGTCTGGAGTATCTGCCATACAGCAATGCATTAATATGAGCAGATTTGCCTTGCAGTCTGTCAGAGCTGTGCTGTAATAGAAAATGATTCAACACCTTCTGACCAATTAGATTCAAGAATTCAAAAGTGCTGTGGTATAAGGCAGGATAAAGCACAGGCATTAACTTATTAGTATTCTGAAACTGTTTAAACTGTGTTTTATAATGTTTAACTCAAGAAGACTTTCTAAAGTTGAAAGAAGGGCATGTTTGTGTGTATTCTAGCTGTAAAAAAAAAAAAAAGTAGCAGGGACGTGTTCAAAAAGGAACACTAATATCTGGCTGATTAGACTGTCTATGTGGTATTCTACACCACCACATGTCTCCAGCTAAGCCTGACCTGTCAGCCTGGCTCTCTCTCTCTCTCTCTCTCTCTCTCTCTCTCTCTCTCTCACACACACACACACACACACACACACACACACACACACACACACACACACACACACACACACCAGGCAAAATAGAATGAATGGAAAAAATAAACAACAATAGACTCACTGCTTTGGAAAAAGCAAGGGACCCCACTCCTCTTTCAAAGGTGCCCAAGCCAACGATCTGCAGGGTTTGCAGCGTGACGGAGTCCCAAACTCTCACATGAGGCTGTAGCGGCTAAAAGAAAGTAAGAGAGAAACAGTGAGAGAGTTTAAGATTTTATTTTCAGTGAAGAATGACAGTTAATTTTTTTTTTGAAGTGTTATGTTTTTAGTGCGAGAGGAAAGATATACAGGTGCTATGAGGTGTTGCTATAATTATGTACATCAATGGAAGAGCTCTCTGGTTCTATATGTGTAAACCCTTCTATCCTACCTTTGAAAGCAAGCAATAGAACACAAAGGTGCTGTGAGAAACCATTCACACCTACAGTGCTCACATGTTACAAAAGATCCCTATATAAAACAAAGCATGTATTGTTGCACACTGAAATGTGAGACAGAGAACACGGCTTGGTTTACCCTGCCATCCTTGTCCACTCCTGCGATCTGTCCTGTGGCAATGCGGATCTTATCCGGGTGAACAGCAAGACTGGCCAAGACAAAGAAGGACAGAACAGATCAACTTACAATGAATGGCATAATCAGAACACACACACAAACACACACACACACACACACACAGGTATTGTCTAGGAGGACTAAGTCATTTGTGTCAGTTGTGTTGAGTAGCATTTGGTGAGTCAATGTGATTTCAAGGTATACGTTTTACCCAATCATCTTTGCTGCATAATTAACGGTGAGAAATCGGGTGCAGGTCAGATCATTAGAATCATAGAGATTCCCTGTTTTAATGATATTGATGCATTTTACGATTTAATCACTGTACAGAGGTTTCTGCATGAAGCTGTAACTGCGACTTTCACTGCACTGCATGCTATATGACGGAGTGACAAATGCCATTTAATCGTTTTTTATTTTATTTTATTTTAGTTCTATGCAAAAGTGTACAAGGCAGAAACTTTTAGATATCAGATAAACTAATGTATCCATCCATTTTCTGTACTATTTATCCTACATGGGGTCACAGGGAGCCTGGAGCCTATCCCAGGGAACTCAGGGCATGAGGAAGGGGACACCCTAGGTAAGGTGCCAACCCATCGCAGGGCACTACCAGACACCCACTCGCACACCACGGACAATTTGGAAATGCAAATCAGCCTACAACGCATGTCTTTGGGCTGGGGGAGGAAATCATAGTACCCCTAACCCCAGATGTGTGAGGCAAATGTGCTAACCACTAAGCCACCGTGTCCATATTCACATATGTTTAGTATATAGTAAGCTTGTCCCATTAGGTTATTGTTCATAGGTGTTATATAGCATTAACCGTACCCGAAGGAAAGGAGTACCCCTTCCCGAAGCTCAGGGAGAACATGCAAACTCCACGCACACAGGACAGAGGCAGGATTCGAGACTGCACCCTGAAGGTGCGAGGCAAAAATGCAAAACCACTAAGCCACTGCGCACCCAGATAAACTAATCCTTATACTAATCATCTGTTCTTTCCCAGCAACAAAGGATTAATCTTTTTCTAAAACTTAAATATCAACTGAAATAGGTTTTTGCTTTACATAAGTGCAATAATTTCAAAAAGGCACAAGCCCTGTTATGTATATAATTAGATAGGAAGACATAGACATATATCCATGTTAGCCTGTGAACGTAAAGAAAAGTCCAAATATAAGCAAGCAGACTAAGAGGTTAATATCCGCCTATAGAAAGCACAGCAGCTATTTCCTGCACAGCTCTCACTTTCACAGCATCGCAAGGTGCTTAACACGTCAACTTCGGCTGATTATCTTTCACAAGCACATTTCAACCAGAAATGATAGACCGCAAACATCCAGGACCAAGTGCTATAAACCAAAAGCAATCTGGTGACTTGTCAGTGTTTTATATTCCACTCCATTTGCCAGCTATGGCTGATGTCATTGTGTGGGTGGGCGAATCAGAGTAAACTCAATCTCACCATTTCACACAGTCAGTGTGTCCTAAGTAGTGACGCTGTGTCCGCTCTTCATAGTTGAATAGTACGACCACTGAGGCGATGAAGTAGACAATCTCCCCTGTGGGCAACAAGTAAACATTTGCCCTGCAGTCTCGGCCTCTATAGCCGTATCTGCCACACGGAGTCAAGGAAGAGAAAGCCATGAAAGAAAAATAGTTCACATAAACTGAAACATTTAACTGGAGTGTTGTTTGAAAACTTTCTTGGAAAACCTGATCAACAGGTACGGCTGCAAAGCAACACCAACATAAATAATCATTATCATTTGTCAGGTGTGTGGCAATCTGAGTAAAAACAGTCAGATGTCACTATTTTAAATGCTTTGCATGATTATAAAGCAAAATGTTTATCTTCCAGCCTCTGATTACATGCATCACTTAATCTACTAAACATCAGTAACAGTTTAGCAATGAATTCTTTACATAGGTTTACAATGTGTAATTACAGGTGCTTTGAGTAATCACTTTCGTCTGTCTCTCTAGTCCCATCACTGAGGTAAACCGTCACTCTTCACTTAACTTACAGTATCTCTGCTCGTGCCAACCCTCAGTACGTTTACATGGACAACAATAATCAAATATTTACCCAATTAAACAATACTCTGATTAAGAAAATACCATGTAAACAGCGATTATTGATGACCTTAATCCGGCTAAAGTCATACTCGAAGTAAACACAAATCGAATTAAGACATGTGGAGTATTCCTGTTTTAGTCGCATTATCGACGTGTATTACAGACATGTACACACCTTAATCACACTATTAACGTCGTGTGGGAGTTTTCACCGCATTTTACTACAGTTAACTGAGATACCAGGATGGTTACATACAAAGTAAAAGTTGTTTCTGTTGCATTACAAGGTTTATCCTTGTATAGTACAATTATAGTGCCGTCTCTTATTTAGACACGTCCCATGTCATACACTTTCATCATTCAAATCAAAAATCAATAAATATCATGCTAATAAATGTTACGCTCAACAGGATACTTGAGACTTTTCTTCATATGTGCTATGTGATGTCTAGTTTTAATGAATAACCTTTCAATGTAACTATAAAAGAATCCTTAAATCCTTACATTTCTCCCTGTTTCATTTCTGGAGGTTTTAAAACTGAAATGCTGTAACTGGTTGTGGTTCATCTTAAAATATCCAGCAAATCGGAGTCCAGGACAAACTTTCTAAGCTGCGCACATATGTGTCAATGCATTCTGTCATCTTTCTTATTAAACAACGGGGAGATGTGTGACCTCAGTCCAGGTCTCTACAGAGATACTGCAGAGCAGTGCTGCAGAATGTTCTGGAAAGGATACACCCACTCTAGTTTGAGTCTCTCAGGAGGAAGCTCAATTCGCACGTCATCGTAGTTCACGATGTCAGATGGGATGAACATGGTGATTGGTCGTCCTCGCATGAACATTTTGATATAATCGCCCTCTGTGGAAAGGTCACAAATGAGAGGTCAAGCAGTCCCTTAACCAGGTGAGCCATTATCCTTGACATTTCGGCACTTTTACAATCTAATACAAAACAAAAAGCGCACTGAATGTATATGCACAAAAACTAGCTCTTTTAAACACCTTCACTTTTTTATCACTTGTGTATAGATAACTGTTTAAATAATCAGTGAGGAAGTTCGTTCAGTTCACGTTCCCCTATTTCATTCTAAAAATCCAAGCAAATCAAAAGAACAATTTATTGTCGTGCAGAAGGCCAAAAGCAGCGTGTTAGATGTCCAAACTAGGCTGGGATAAAAGAGAAGGAAGGCAGAAGCATGAGGAGAGAAAGATGAAATGAGTCAAGAGGAGGAATGAGCCTGTTAAAGTTTGAGGGTGTTTGGTGGTATTCCTTTTTCCCTTCTCTCCCATCTAGCTCTGTTTAGTGTTCTACTTCTTGGGCTGAAACAGTACATCCAGCCTAAAATAAACAGCACAGTAAATTAACCCTTAAATGCAAAATAAACCTATTTAAAAAAAAAAGTGATCAAAAGTCTGTGACACACCAAGCTAATGTCTTCTGCTGAAAGGTATTTATAAGCATACCAGAGGGATGATGCATTTGAGTGATCTAGCAGTAATATCCCAGAAAGAAATTCCCTGTGTGAAAAGTTTAATGTCTCGAGACATGCTGTGATGCGTCTTCCGTTCTCTGATCAGATTTCAGCGGCTAATGAAACAATGTGCCTCTTTTAGACCAGGTGAACTATTTTAAAAACATACAACAGCTTTTCTCATTAGCCCTGCCGAAAAGGAAAAATGTACAGTTAAGTCTGAATCATTACAGAAGGCCAGAGAGACAGAGAAATTGTACGTCGTGGTGAAATGTCTTGGTGAAAACGGAGATCAAATAAACAAGAAAGAAAGAGAAAGAGAGAGAGAGAGAGATGTTTTGTTGATCTTTCACCTCGATCAACATGTTATTAGAGAAAGCTATTATGCATTTAATCATAATTTCAGTTTGCGTGCTATTACTGCCATGCCAACAAAGCATACTTTATTAAGAAGGAATGTTAGTGACAGGTGCATGTAGCCCAGCCAAAAGCAGGAGACGGTGAGAATATGCTCGTTTTGACGGCTGCTTCTTTCCTGCAGCATGGGAAATCTTACCTTGACTGTTTTTCTCACGAGTTGACATTTTAGCTGGTTATGAGACAGAAATAACAGTTCTCAAAACAAAACACAGGACGTTACACGCCAGGAAGAGAACAGCTATAATGATCTGACAAACAAAACTGACGGCACTCATTATAAGACAGGTGGTTGTGTGTGGTGCTAATGGAAAAAGAAAGGGGGGGAGGGAGAGGGGAAAAGAAAAAAAAAAAAAGAGCTTTACCTTGGCTGATAACTGGATCTCTGTGTCTGGGGATGGATAAGAGAGTAATGTTAAATGGAATTATTTATGGAATTGATCGTTCCTTAAAACAGAGCTGGTCAGGGAAAAAGGGATGTGGTGGAGAAGGGGGGTTCATAGATTACTAACTTCTCTGCATTCTTCACAACTTTGGCCAGCAGTTTGGAAGTGGAGGCGGCTTTGACCAGCTTGTTCCTGTTGTCCTCGCCACTCTCCCATGTGGTGCTCTGAGAGCGCTCCATTCCTCCACCACGCTTTGCACTGTGGCCCCTGGTGAAGAAGCACAGAGCACAAAACACACTCTAGTCTTCATTTGTGCAAAAAGCAGGAGGAAGAACAAATGCTGCTGCATCAAACACAAGCAAAGAGCATGTGTTAGAATTTAGTGGAAAGGCACGCAAAGATCGGAGGATTGCTCTCAACTGATTTGCATAAAAATCTCCAGAGATTGGAATGAATTCATTAACAGGTTCAGATCACAATTTACAGCCAGAACAAAGCCACCCTCCATATGTGCGTGCCTTTCCTAGTCTTTGGTTGATCTCAAACCTGGAATAACAGGAAAGAAATGGAAAATTGTGCCTTCATGATAAAGGACACAGCGTTATGCGGCTCTGTTGAAAAAAAGAGAGTCCATGCATGGGGCAGGCCAGGCATAAAGAGAAAGCACACGCCACTCAATGATTAGTATACACACAGGTTATCTGAGACGAGAACTCCAACCCCAGTCATTTGGTTTGATGGCCAAAAAAGTAAAAAGGCATACAGTCGGTTAAGAAGGCAGCGAAAGCACAAATAAGTAGACACGAGAGAATATAGAGAGGAAAAAGGACCAAGATAAAAACAGGAAGTAAATAGTAAAGAGAAGCGCAATCCTCATGCGCAGCCATGCTTGAAGAGAAAATGTCAATATCAATGAAACAATCTTGAGCTGTGGATCACTCTAATGACACTAACCTCCATTCAGCACAGCTATACTGCTCATCACGCTTTAAAAGTAATCACCTATCATATTTTATTCAACACTTTATTTATTAAGTACTCATACAATTTAGATTCTACAGGGTGTCCCAAAAGTCTCCAGAAAATAACACTTTTTAGCAAAATATATTTTTCTGATAGGCTTTAAGAATGTCTTTGAGAAAAGAAGAAAGTATTGAAGCTGTCGAAATGGTTGCGATGGACTAACAGAAAACATGGCAAGCACATCATATTGTGTTTACAAAGAAATCTTGTAGAGGAGGTATTGTAAATAAAAGTTACATTTTGCTAATATAGTGTTAATTTTCTCCGCGTATGGAGACTTTTGGGACACCCTCTAAAATGGTCTAAACCAAACACTGCTTGGTTTATGTTATTTAGATATTTTATTTCATATTTGAATTATTTTGGAAAAGAAAAACATCAAGTAAAATGATAAATAATATATTGCATATTTTTACATATAGTAATTTAGTAAAAGAATTTAGTTTATTAATCTTTATCAATCGAAGTATCAGCCATGAGATTTGATCACCACTTTCCAAACATGAGCACTTGGAGTATTTGGAAGTTTAGATATTTCTACAGCTTTGTACACTGTTTTGGCCAATTTGTTATTTTAGGTTTTTTGGGAGTTTTTGTTTCCAGCTCCTACAAATGATGTTGAACATATAATGCTGCGGAGAGCTTTAAAGCACAACTATTATGGTTTTGAACCGTGCCTAATTTTGTTTTAAAGGTCTCATACAATAGATTTACATGCATCCAAGATCAAAAAACACTTTAATGTGCTCATAATTTAAATTGCAGCATTAACTTTTTTCCCCCAGTGTCATAAACGACTCGTTAAATGATCCATTCTAAAGAATTCATTCTAAACTCCTCCTTTCAGAGAGCATACTCTGCTGTGATTGCTCAGATGTCCCAGTCTGTTGTGATTGTTCTACCGCTGTCTGCGAGCAGCCGATGAAGAACAGAGGCGGGGCTTTCTGTTACGAACCTAAGTAGGTTTGTGCAGGAAGTAAGTCTGGAATTACTAACGACTCGTTTCAGCTGTTCAGAATCGCTTCCTTCTTTTGGGAGTGAATAACTTTTGATTTTTGAAACTGTGCAGATGTTTTTACAGTCACAAACAGCTCTATAACACACTACATGAAAGATAATATTTGAAAAACGTAATAGGTGCACTTTGATCATATTTCAACATTTAATACCTAATAATAGGTATCTGCAACAAAATTCATTTTATACAACTGATTGAATGGTGAGCAGAAGTGTTTAGGATCATTTGATATGAAGTGAATACAATTTATTTCCATGTCTATGACACAAAATGAAGCTGTACTTAATGGCAACAATTCTTGCATGTTCCCCTTTATAGACTATAAGCATATACAGCCATTCATGTTGTTTATAAATTTGAAATCTTGTGTTAAAATGTCTGTTAAAATCCCAGTAATGCCTTATTATTTACAAAGTACATTTCAGTCTTTCACTCACTCTAATCACTATGTACTCAATTATAACTAGAAGAGTATTAGTTTGCATGTAAGCATGCCAATGGATGGAGGTATTTAAAAGGATTCATGAGTGATCCACGCATGTGTGCATGCGCACACACACACACACACACACACACACACACACACACACACTCGCGAACACAGAAAACACCCAGAAATAGTCCATTACTGGCCCACGGCAAGGAATAGCATCATACAAACAGTCCCCTCCCTGTTAACCTTGAGCAAGAAGGGAGCAGAAAAGAGATTGCTTCAGGGTCCAGCAGATCAGACATGCTTCCCAGTTGAAGTGTGAATGCTGTATCAGTAAATGTTTGTCCTTTACACTGAGTGACAACTTGAATCCCACTTCAGTGATAGTCAACGAGAGCGCCAGTGCAATGACAAATCACCTAACAGCTGCTCCGTTTGCATCTTTAAAACAAGCCACCTCTCAAAAGTCCTGCTTCTCATGCACTACCAGCACTTGAATAGAAACTAATGGCTGTTTGATAATATCTGAGGCTAAATGATAAAAGTTATGGCACTAAGCACTATGTGGTCCTGCAGTGGTTCCATAAAACCACTCAGCCGTGCGGTAGTTATGTACTTGCATTAACGTGAGTGGAACACTCATAATCCATGACTACACAATAATACAATTGTTTGCAGATGCCTGGTCTGGCTAACTCTCCTGGCCATGGCCCAGGCCTCGACTAATACATTTATTACCTGCACAGTCCAACATCCACGGATCAGACCGTGAAACTTTAATTTTAAGGAAGGGGCTAATTGCTTTGTCATGGCTTAGGCTAACTGGATTAGACAGGCTGCATGGCCAATGTGAAGATCTCAGCAAAATTGCTTCTGAGCTTATTAAATACATGCTGATTATAGTGCCTGTGGTGTCAGAGCACACTTGAGCTAATGCATAAGCCTGATTGCTGGTTACACATGCAGACACGTTCCAAGCTCACAATGTCACATGAGAGCTAATGCTTGGTTACAGATTTGGATATCATGCACAGATCTGGAGTACTGTTTCTGCTCTGAGATCAGATGACTAATTACTCCAGAGTAGTAGTCAATCCCACTGATTCCAGGCCTGCTGCATACACTCTTGCATGTTTTACTTCAGAGGCTAGAAGCAATTACATGCTAGTCATACTTTGTATAGATCGGACAGCTGCAAAGATCAGAACGACTAAAGGGAAAAAAAAAAGCATGACGTAGCTTCTTCGCTAAGCACAGCTTGTGTAATCAACAGCATGACATTATGCTTTCTTCATCCACTATCTTTAAATTACAGTTGATCCGTTATTTTACATGTTTCATATCTTCATTAGTAAACTGATGAAACTAGCAAAAGCCTCAGCATTAACTCTAATCCCTGACAGATTATGCAGTTCAGTATCTTTCTTTAAAGCTTTTGTGTAAGTCTGGATTACAAGCAAAATAATCCATTGTTACAAAGCAACAGCTTGATTTGGGAAGCATGTCAATCCTGTCCCTTAGCCAGAGGTAAAGTGCATAGTGAGAATGTTGCCAGAGCTTTGCTGTACGCTGTAAATTTGCTGCAGTGGATGCTGGGAGGAACCTTTTGGCTGGGGAGGACCCCTTGCTCTCATGGGTGGCCTTCTGAGGCTGGAGGGGATGAGGGGAAGGGGGTTGGCTGGAAGGGGATGGTGCCTGTGGTGTGCTGGGTGTTGAAGGGGGTTTATCGTTAGCTTGTGGTGGCTCTTCCTTCTCCTTGATCTCCTCTAGCGGAGGCTTGTCTTTTTTCTTCTCCACACCGCTGCAAAATAGGCCAACCAGGATAGAGGGACAGTATAGAGGTTAAATGGGCAGAAATATATATTTTTTTAAATAATAAAAATAAATTACTGGAAGCAGAAAACAAAAGTACACTCAATTACTTCCTTCATCTTTAGTATACATCAACAATTCCTGTGTAAATTGCAGCATTGACAAAAATGAGGAAACACAACAGAACTTCCAGGTCAAAGGTCCAAGTCTTACAGAATAGCTGGCAAGTTTACTAGAGTGGCAGTCTGCTGTATTCAAGTGTATGAACGGCAAACATCTACAAACCATGTAACCATGAACACATTTCCACTGAAACATTAAACGCTGTGAAACAAACAGATTATTAGGAAGTCAGAGATCCGATATACTGTAAATAAGGGATTAGAAATGGTATTTACAAGGAAAAAAGGCATGAGATGGCATGATTTCAACACTGTGATTAGAACACTATGTGCTTTGTTTTTGTTAACGATCCGAGTTGAGGATGTGTGCATGCTTGTAAGTGTGTATTACCTTTTGGCTGCAGAGGACAGCGTCTCTTTCCTGGCTACGGACACTGTGGAGCTGTCTCTGTGAGACTTGCGGCCGCTGGAGCCGCCGTTAGCGATACAGGACATGGAGAAAGCCTCGCGCAGCGGTGTCTGACCTGCACAACAGAGGCAGAGACAGTTTATTTATTTCATTACAGTGTGGATACACACAGTTATGAGTACACATCCATTCTTACTATAGCAATATTCAAGCTACTAGTGATCTTTCTAACCACTATTTTTCTGTAGGCAGTTTGGCATTTGAGGTGTTCTGGCGAAACAGAAGAAGTCAGTGGAGGACAATCAGAAGGAGGCTGGTGATATAAGGTGATTTACAAGTATAGATAAGGAGGGCAGATGGGAGGGAGGGCAGGTAGAATGCGCAGGATAAAAGATAGCTTAATAAGGACAGGATACAGACAAGCTAATTGGATTACATAGGAAGGGTTTAGGCCAGGCAAGCTGAGCTAGAAAGCTGTCGCTCCTTAAAGAAAAACAACCTGAGGGTAAAATACAAAAGCAGCATCACTTGAGGCAATATACGGAGAGGAAAAAAAAAAAAGCAGCCAGAGCACATGGTATTTCTCTTGCAGAATCAGATAACGCTCAAATCTAATCATAACAAGCCCTAGAGAGGAAACACATCCTGAACCATGCCTAAAACAGGGCATGGATTTTACATGTGTATGGGAAATTCTTTCCTGAAAAACAAGACTTGATTGCCATAACATGTTTTATTTATTTTTTTTATTTATTTTTTTTTTAAAGGTTGTGTTCATTTTATGCAATGGAAACCTGTTAAACAATGTTTCTCATGAACACGTCAATATTATCCAACTCAAGTATAGCAATCTTACATTCTACAGGTTAATTTAAAAAGCATTAATTATTTTGGAACAAAGCATGGCACATCTACATCGACATCGACAAAATCTGCACAGAGATATCAGTAAGAACAGAAAAGGTGGTTACAGGATGAGTATTCAGTAGCCTCAACGTATACCAGAGGCAAATCTCTGGATCTTGGGGATTGGTATTGGTGAAATTGACAGTAGTGTTATAACTGTAGATGCCTTAATGAGCAAATCTTAACCTTTGTACGTCATTCTTAGGGTAAGCTCTGCCACCGTTGCAGGAGTTTGCATCAGCCAGGCTATTTAAAACTCGCTTTCAGTGACGTGCTCATGTAAAGGTCTGATATAATTGTGCTCGCCATTGCTCTGCTCATCGGATTGTCACGTGTCTTTTTTTTGTTATAGCAGAGATGTTTGCAATTACTGTATGACTGTACCCTGTAATTTTTTTTGGGTAACCTTGATTAATTACGTCTTCCTGAGTGGACGCCTCTGTGTGTTTGTGTTTGTGCATGTGGTGGAAGAGAGGTGATCTGGAGCCATGGCCCAGTTATCCACTCCATTATCTCACAACAAAAACATATGCAACATGTGGCTGCTCTCATCAGACTGCAGCGTGTGTGTGTGTGTGTGTGTGTGTGTGTGTGTGTGTGTGTGTGTGTGTGTGTGTGTGTGTGTGTGTATGTAAATATATATATATGTATGTGTGTGTATGTATGTGTATGTATGTCTGTATAGTCTCAGGAGATCCCATGTGACCCAACAGGAGGAAGTCTCTGCCAAAAAATCCACGCATATCACAGAATTCTTTTTGTCTCCACCAAACACTCTCAAACACAGTCAAATCCTGACAAGATCAGACATTATCATGCACAGGCAGAATAATAAAAGACTCGCAGTCTGGCACTTTTAATCATATTTGGGGAAAAAAAAAGACACCCAGGTGTAACCATTAACAGCCTTCCAGACAGCAAAGATAAACAGAGTACTAATTACAGTCAGATTACTTATCTCAGACTGAGAACACAATGAAACTGAGTTAATTGAAAGAAGCAAGTATTGTTTTCGAAATTAAACTATTCATTATATCAGCAGTGTTCAACAAAATAAACAACAATTACCTTTTTAATAACTATTAGTGACCATTTGACCATCATAAAGACCGTTTTAAGTTTACATGTTTTATTTCATAGCGAAGCTTCACGTTTCCACTAATAGATGCGACATGTCTGTTTTGAATTTGACAAACAGAATACACACATACATGTACTCTGTTTTCGAATTCTTTTTAAACAATGCACGTCATCGTCTCGCTAGACAGACCCGACAGGATAAATAAAATGAACCCATGAAAGTCTGTGAAAACGGTCCCTTTTCTGACTAAATATCTCTAGCCCTGCAGTTAGTTTCTGGGTCAATGTGAAAACAATGCGAATAAATAAGCTAAATAAAGCGCGTGATTGGCCGCAACGAGCCACAACAAATGCTACCGAAGCTGAGCTGGGTTATGTTTAGAAAACTAGAGTCTCTGAACTGTGGCCAGTCGTTTTTTTTTTTCTTTCTGGGTTATCAGGCCCATTTGTAGAGATGTCCAAATACATAGTCGAGGTAGTGAGCTATATATTCTATATTCACATCCATCCATCCATCCATTTTCTGTACTGCTGATCCGACACAGGATCACAGGGAGCTTGGAGCCTATCCCAGGGGACTACAAGGCGGGGTACACCCTGGATGGGGCGTCAACCCATCACAGGGCATAATCGCACACACACTCTCACACACACCTATTTAGACATTGAGACGTGCCAATTAGCCTACAACGCATGTCTTTAGACTGGGGGAAGAAATCAGAGTACCCCCAACCCCAGATGTGTGAGTCAAACGTGCTAACCACTAAGCCACCGTGCCCCCTCATAGTCCATATTCACATATGTTTAGTTTATAGTTAGCTTGTCACATCAGGTTATTGTTCATAGGTGTTCTATAGCATTACATATATTTGTTTTTGAACGTAACTACTGCTGCAGAATGATGAGCAAAACCCTTCTTCTACACCTCTTCTCCTGTAATGATTCATAATCTCATGTTGCCCAGAATATCTGAGTCTGTTTCCACTCAAGGTTTCTTCCTCGTGTCATTTCCTTGCCACTGTCACCTCTGGCTTGCTCATTAGGAATCCAAATCTATATCCAGATTTGTTTTGCAAAGGTGCTTTGTGACAATGTCTACTGCTAAAACTTCCATACTAGTTAATAAAAGTGAACTGAACTTGGTTATAATGTAGCACACGAAATCCTTTATTTCACTCACATGTGCTGTTCCCTAAAATTGTGTTCTATGTAGAGCAGTGGTCACCAAACCTGTTCCTGGAGATATACCTCCCTGAAAACTTTAGTTCCAACCATATTCACGCCCACCTAACCATTGCCTTAAGAAGTTCTTGATGAACTGTAATAGGTTTTAGATTTTGGTTGGAGATGAACCCTGCAGGAAGGAGGATCTTAGGGAAGAAGGCAATATAAAGAAATACATAGAAAATTTCCAGGATTTTGTGGGAAAGGATGGGAATAGAATAGAACATGACACCGAACAGAGCTCGTATGAAATGCCTCAGCGAGCGTGATGGAGACGGTAGACGAGAGACGAGGAGTGGAACAGCGCACAGAAAGCAGTTCGAAACAGACGTGTCTGCTTATGATGTCGTGTTTCTTAGTCTTGTTTCAGTTTTTCCACAAAAACAGAGATGCCGCAACACACACTTGGGAGTTCTGAGGTCAGGCCAGACTACAACAAAGTCTGACAACAGAGAAGTTCCTATTCCACTAAGATTATGTTGTTCATCTTCACTTAAAGTGTGAAGTACTTCACTTAAAGGAAGTATGACTGAAAAAAAAAAAAAGAAGTACAGTTCTTACTCTCATTTCCTCCTTTTTCGACAGACATGACACGCTGGAATTTGGAAAGCGGACTGTGATCACCGCACGCTCAGCAGAGAGCCTGTGGTAATTTCATGCATCATGTATTATAAAAGCTCTGTTTAGACCTGAATCTTGACTGAGGATTTACAGAGCTATAAACTATAGATCAAAAGCTATTTCCATTTGTTCCCCCTGTGGGGAAAAGGAGAAGACTACTGCTAGGAAATACACACGCCTACTCACTTTCAATATCTTGTGCGCACACAAACTACAGTTAGCAGGGCAGTGATAGATGGTGGGAACTGTTATTGAAGCATGAAAAATATGTTTGTTAGCATCTATAGACCCCACACACATGCATACACACATGGATGCACACGCTCACACACTTCGATAGTTGCTACTGGTGGCAGAGCACAGTGGGAACGGGAAAGGAGGAGGTGGAGAGCGGATATGGGCTAAGATGGTGCCAGAAGCGGGTTTGTGTGTGTGTGTGTGTGTTTTCCTTTTGGCACAAATGCTTTTTCTCTGTTTTGTTTTTCAGCATACAACAAAGCCCTGAGTGCTTTTCAGCTCCCACGGCTTATTCAGAGTAGGCAACTTTTTTTTTTTTTTTGAAAAGTTAAAACAGTTATGTTGATTTTTCGGAGGGGAAAGTTACTTGTATTCAGAATCAGGTTACGTACCTGCTTCAGTTAAACTTCTGGGAAGCCCAATCTGACTGACTGATTAATTGAATGAATGAATGACTGCGCAGGACACAAGCTCTAGCCTTAAAAAGGACCATTTGCACATTTCACAAAGATAGTACTGCGGTTCAACTTGGCAAATCTGATGTCAGGTAAAAAATGAAAAATAAAAAACTGCTCTATTCACACACTCACACACTCACCGTCCAATTTATTAGGAATACCTGAACACCTGCACATTCATGCAGTTAGCAAATCAGCCAATCAAAAAAAAATAATATCCAGAAACAGTTTTGGTCCATGTTCACATCAAACAGAATGAAGGAAAAAGTGTGATCTCTGTGACTTTGATTGTGGCATGGATGATGGTAAGGGCTGGTTTGAGTATTTCAGAAACACAACAGTGTCGAGTTTATACAGAACGGTGCAAAAAAACTAAAAACATCGAGTGACATTTCGTTTTGTGGGTGGAAACACCTTGTTGATAAGCTGCCTGGAAGGATAAACTAACTCAAATAATCACTCAATACAACTGTGGAGAGCAGAAAAGCATCTCAGCATGCACAAAACATACAGCCTTGAGGTGGATGAGATACAACAGCAGAAGACCACGTTGTGTTCCTCTCCTGTCAGCCAAGAACAGGAACAGAAGCTATCATGGGCAGAGACTCACCCAAACTGAACAGCTGAAGATTAGCAGAAATAAATAAATAAATCACCTGGTCTTTTTTCGGTTTTCAACTGTCCAGTTTGGGTTAGTCTGTGCCCATGATAGCTTCAGATTCGTGTTCTTGGCTGACAGCAGTGGAACTTGATGTGTGTTCTGAGATGCTTTTCTGCTCACCACAGTTATAGAATGCTAATTTGAGTTACTATAGACTTCCTGTCTGCTCAGTCCAGTTCCAGTCTGGTTATTCTAGTCTGATCTCACTAATCAACAAGGTGTTCTAGCCTGCAGACCCTCTGCACACAGGATTGTTTTTTTTCTTCCCTGCACCATTCTGTGTAAACTTTAGAGACTCCTGTGTGTGAAAATCCCAGGAGATCAGGAGTTTCTGAAATACTCAAACCAGCCCATCTGGCACCAACCTTCATGCCATGGTTAAAGTCACAGAGATCACACTTTTGTTCCGCCCCATTCTGATGTTTGATGTGAACATTAACCGAAGCTCTTGACATGTATCTGCATTATTTTAAAGGTGCTCCTATTAAAGTGGACAGCGAGTGTATTTACACACGTGCAGCTGTGAATCACACGGAACGCAGAATTTATAAGCACTGTTTCGCATACTTCTGAACTAAACACTGCGGCCAATTGGAAGAAATCTGCCAAGTCTTTTTAAAGGCAGCATCGCATGCATCCATGTTGGTGAAGACAATCCTATTATTCATTCTACTGGATGAGAGTTCCGCAGAAGTTTGAGAAATCTCCCATATGACAACTAAAGAGAACAGTAATTCTCCTTAATATAATAGCGTAAAGCACGGTAAAAGATTAGTCAATTGTACTTCGATATGAAACTTTAATACTGACATATTATTCTAACACACATGCACACATGGTGCTCTCTTACCTTTTGTGTTCTGTTGCTTCTTGGTGGCCATGTCCTCGGACTGCGCGAGGCGTCGGAGAACATCGGCCAACGCGGCCTTCATCACGGTGAGCTCATCTTCCTGCTGCTGCACACGCAGTTCTAGAGACGACAGCCGGTCCTGCATGTCCGACACGCTCGCTGCTGAGATACTGTCATCTGTGAGAGAGAGAGAAAAAGAGAGAGAGAGAAGAGCATTCCATTAGCATGCCATCTGCCATCATGATAAACTGTGTGACTTTGCAGTTTGCATTGTAGTAATTCATCCGTCCACTCTCTGCACCACTTATCCTACACAAGGGGAGCCTGGAGCCTATCCCAGGGAACTCGGGGTGCAGGGTGGGGGACACCCAGGGCGGGGTGCCAACCCATTGCAGGGCACAATCGCACACTATGGACAATTTAGACATGCCAATGTCTTTGGACTGGGGGAGGAAACCGGAGTACCTGGAGGAAACCCCCCGAAGCACGGGGAGAACAAGCAAGCTCCGCGCACACAAGGCAGAGGAGGGGCTCCCCCCCTCATCCCCACCAACTCCGGAGGTGCGAGGCAAGTGTACTAACCACTAAGCCACTGAGCCCCTTAGTAATTCAGATATGATTAAAAATGGAACGTTCTCTTCGGTACCAGACTCTAATATTTATATGACTGCAAAACCAAATAAATTATCGACTGCAATATCTTTTGTTGTTTTCAGTTTTTAGCCAGACCAAACTGAGACTAACTCTGAAATCTATAGAGTTCACCCATAATAACTGTCTATCCTCTATTCTAAGTTAGTCGTGGCTAATAAATTCGTCACAGACGATTTGAAGAGCACAATGTGTGTGTACATGGACAAACATGAAGGCCAGGCCTCCACCCGATATTTCCTAATATTACCAAAACGTTTGCAGACGAGGGATGCGGTGTGAAGAAAAAAAAAAAAAAAAGCCTTTCCTGATCGTACATGATTGGCAATTTCAATAGGGTTCGTAGGTGCTGTGTTTCACATACACCTTGAGCACCTTCGTTATAGAGTCTCATTCAGACAGTACAGTGTAAATGGTAGTGTTTGGCCTGGTGCTGGCCGGTGTTTGAGTGTGTGTGTTGTTTTTCAGCACTGCAGCAAGCTATGTAGAGTAGCTGTGGTTGGAGCTCAGACTCCTGCAGCAGCCCACTCACTTGGCAGAGCATGACAGCTAATGAAGAGGCCCTGCATTCTCAACTGCGGTTAGCTAGTTAGTGGGCCCCTCACTGAGCACCGCCTGTCTTTGAGGTATGTGTGTGTGTGTGTGTGTGCGTGTGTGTGCGTGTGTGTGTGTGTGTGTTTGGATACACAATGTATACTCACATGCAAACATATGGCCTGTCATGGTAAAAGACTATGAAAAAACATGACAAATAAAGGGAACTTCACAAAAAATATATATAATACCAACAATGAATCATGAAGACACACACACACACACACACACACACACACACACACCTTTTGAACTGATAAAGCACAGACCAATCCACACATTCCATACACAGTGCTGCAGAGCACAGAATGTAGACAGCTAGTCTTAAGGTCACATAGTGGTTATTGTAGCTGCCTGCGTGGTAGTTAAGGGAAGAGAAAGGGCTGAAGAATGCCCTGGCACACACACATACACATACAGACACATATACACACACACACACACACACACACACAAATCATGTCCGGGAATAAACACGCAGGTCGACATGGCTAGTCAAGCACAGATCCCACAGAATACACGGTCGCACGCGCGCGCACACACACACACACACAATTCAAAGAAGAGAAAAAAAAGCTCTCTGTAGCTTTGAGCCACACAAATTAGCACACTCTCGAGCCAAGCGTAACTGCTGCATAGCTCCAACCGAGCCAGCAAAGAAATCAATCAGCCCAATCTGGCAACCGCAGGCAGCGCAAGGACCAAAGGAGAGAACCGGCTTCCTAAAGCCTTCCAGACATTTCTCTGGTTTGAGGTCCGATTGCCAAATCGTTCCGTGAGAGGGGGGATAATCACAGATCAGTTCTTTAACTTCAACTGGGCATTCAATCTTTTACCTTCTCTCTTTACATAGAGACTTCAAACAGTAATCAAGAACTAAAAAGGAGAAATGACGCAAGAAAATGTTCACGTGAAAACTGACATTTCGAGCATAAATGCTATATCTGAGATATGCATGTGAGCTTCATGAACTAGAGGAAATGACTTATATTATCATGCAAACAAGATTTAAAAAACAAACTAGGAAATTAGGAGAATGATGAAAGATTAAGCACTGAAACTCAGAGATAAAGATTGATGGATAAACATCAGATCACAATTATGGATGTATCAGTCTGACACAGAATACTAATTTGACTAATACTAGGGCTCAACTTCGGATCAGTAACAAACCTGACTGGAAATATTTTCCCACCCCATCCACTGCCATGCATGCATTATGTTGACTGACATTAATCATGTATGCGATTGCAGGAGATGTTTAAGGAACGAAACATTTTAGGATGTGCTGCTTTTAAAAAATACATCAAAGACGTGCTGTGATATCACTGTGATACTAAAAAGTTGATTATTTTCTAATAACAGAATGTCCGGAAGTGTTTTACTCCTCTTACACCACACAGCAATTTGCTAATGAGTATTAAAAAACTGTATTTGTTAAAAAGTCAAGTTTACTCTCTCTCATGAAGTTAATAATTACTAGTCATGTTACCGAGAAACCGTAAACCTCTGTCTCAGACTTTCCTGTGTCAAAAAATTAAAGTTACAGCTGTACCCCTGACTATTACAAAGTTCTGGCACTGGAGACTCCTTCCAGAAGGGTATCAATAACAATATTTTTAAATCCGTTTGCATGGAGCATAAGTCATCCAAGTCCCTGTGAATCAGCTGTTCATTAATATAAACTGGGGACCAAAATTTATATGTTAAATGTTTGCCAGAGCTGATGTAGAAAATTAACCAATACCTTCTGACCAAGAATCGAGAATTCAATAGTGCTATAATGCAGATGTTCACTTACTAAAAGGCTTTCAGAATCAATATTGGATACTGGCTTATACTAAAAGCTTTGATGATATTATTATAATGTATGGTATCACTCAGAACATGCCTCATCACAGTACCTGAAAACATTTTGAGTGCATGCAGAACTTCAAAGTGGATTGGTTACTTTATTGTTTTCACAGGGGGAAGGAAAAAAAAAAAAAGAGGAGTGAATTCTCAAGGTTTCAGGAAGTTTGCAAAAATGAACTGAAGTTGGCTACTGAACACAGTGATTCACCTTCTAGGCTCTCCACCCACACTTTCCTCTTTGCAGAGCAGGTATTTCCTTTAAGCCATCTTATCGGCAGAACTCCCGCACCACGGAACGACAGAGAAAAAAGGCAAACACTCACCATCCAATGCCTCAAAAATGGGAGGAAATCAGTTCAGAAGAAGTATATTCCAAACCAGCAGTTATGTATGGGAGAGAAGGAAAGAGAGCGAGAAAGACAGGGGGGTTTACAACTGAGCTATAATTATTAGCGGCGAGTTATCCCACAGAGTATATTAACAATGACTAGCATCGTGTAGGGGTGTAACGATGACTCGTGACATGACGCATCGCGATGCGAAAATGTCACTGCGTGCATCGTGGAAATGTGCAACTCGGAAATCAGCATTCGATTAATTATGCGTTTAATACTGCACTGTCTGAACATCAGAGGTCCCAATCAGTGCAAAGCATAGAGAACCCGCTGTGCCCTATAGCTCCGGCTCGCAACAGATATGCATTATACATTATACGATTACACAGCCATGTTATAATGGTGAAAAAGAGCTCTTCAGTTGCTATTAAACAACTCCAGCCCCACATAGCTGCAATGTACGGTGCCTCAGAAAGCGGATGCAGAAGACAGGCATTTTAGCTGACTTTGGAGCTCTATTTCTGGTTAAAATGATGCTTGGCACTTTGTTTATTCAATCAAATTTCTGGGAGAATTTACAAATTTAGTTTTAAGATATGTTGTTGTACAATATGCTTACAATATTAAACCTCTATTTTTAGCAACTGTTTATTTATTTCATTTTATAGTGACCGAAATGCATATTGTTTTTCATCGTTATAATTCAGAAATAAAAAGGAGTCTTTTCAGTCATTCATTTCCATTGTTAAAATTTCATTCAAAATACTCAGAGAATCTAACTGAATCATAAATCGTGAAGCTGGAATCGTGACCACAGTGTATCGTTACACCCCTAGACTTCTGACAGCATGAATTGTGTGCGAGTCTGTATTTGTGTTTCCCCCAGATGACCCTGGTGTCGGGGAATGTCTGCGTGTGTATCAGAAACGCCTGGCTTGTTTCTACCCATGAGCACTTGCAGGCTGAAAGGAAGGAAGGAACGGCTTCTGCACTTGTCATATTTCACAATAACCTACCACATTCCTGGGCGTTCTCGTCCTCGCCCCCCTCTGCACTTGCACACACACACTAATCCTTATAGCTCAATCTTTACACATAGACTTTCATGAACACACACACACACTATATATACATATTATATATATATATATACATATATATATATAATATGTATATATATGTGTGTGTGTGTATATATATATATATATATATATATATATATATATATATATATATATATATATATATATATATATATATATATACATATTATATATATATATACATATATATATATATACATACATACACACACACACACACACACACACACACACACACACACACACATATATACACATATACACACACACACAGACAGTATCTCACAATAGTGAGTACACCCCTCACATTTTTGTAAATATTTGATTATATTTTTTCATGTGTCGACACTGGAGAAATGACACTTTGCTACAATGTAAAGTAGTGAGTGTACAGCTTGTGTAACAGTGTAAATTTGCTGTCCCCTCAAAATAACTCAACACACAGCCATGAATGTCTAAACCACTGGCAACAAAAGTGAGTACACCCCTAAGTGAAAATGTCCAAATTGGGCCCAAAGTGTCAATATTTTGTGTGGCCACCATTATTTTCCAGCACTGCCTTATGGGCATGGAGTTCACCAGAGCTTCACAGGTTGCCACTGGAGTCCTCTTCCACTCCTCCATGACGACATCACGGAGCTGATGAATGTTAGAGATCTTGTGCTCTTCCACCTTCCGTTTGAGGATGCCCCACAGATGCTCAATAGGGTTTAGTCCATCACCTTCACCCTCAGCTCTTTAGCAAGGCAATGGTCATTTTGGAGGTGTTTGAGGTCGTTATCATGCTTGAACACTGCCCTGCGGCCCAGTCTCCAAAGGGAGGGGATCATGCTCTGCTTCAGTATGTCACAGTACATGTTGGCATTCATGGTTCCCTCAACGAACTGTAGCTCCCCAGTGCCAGCAGCACTCATGCAGCCCC
>NC_030418.2:12177921-12205421 GCF_001660625.3 Ictalurus punctatus | reverse complement strand
CACACCACTTAAATATAGCCCATAATTTCGTCACTGAGATTCCATTACACGTTATTAATAGCATCTCTGCCAGTTGTGCTTTCTAGTTCTTCCTGGTTATGTGAGAAATGATGATACAGTGCCATGCACTACAAACAACGTTTATTTATTTTTTCATCTTAGACATGACAAGCAGCTCATATACAGAGATGCACTGATGCATGCAGCACTTTATTTAAGCCTCGAGTCTTAGCCTTAGCCCGACGTCAGCTGAGGCGTCAGCTGAGGCATCAGCGGAGTCTGAGTGTGCATTCTACAGTACTGTAGACAATCAGAGACAGAAGACTTCTAAATGTCCTATAGAGATGGTCATCCGGGACAAGCATATTTAGTTATTTTAGCTGTTATTTTGTTCATACTGTAGTTGGTCAGAGTACCAGTAGGTTAAGTAAGTTGCTCTTATAGCAGGAATATTATATTATATATATATATATATATATATATATATATATATATATATATATATATTTTTTTTTTTTTTTCTTAACTCATAACGCATTTTTTTTTTCTTAACTCAAACAACCAGAGATAGAAAAATCTCTATTCCTTACTGACTTTCACAAAACAAAATGTCACGTAAAGGATGTATAAATGCTGACTGATTCATAAACATACGAGTAGCACCTATTTTGTGACTCGAGCTACTTTTTCCAAAACCTGCCACTTGCTGCCATACGTAGATGAACCAAGAATGTTAACATGTTTGCCTCGCACCTTTAGGGTTGGGGGTTAAATTCCTGCCTCCGCCCTGCATGTGTGGAGTTTGCATGTTCTTTCCTGCGGGTACTCCGGTTTCCTCCCCCAGTCTAAATACATGCGTTGTGGGCTGATTGTCATTGAGTGTTAATGATGTGTGCGATTGTGCCATGCGATGGTTTGGCGTCCCATCCAGGATGTACCCTGTCTTGTTCCCAGAGTTCCCTGGGACAGGTTCCAGGCTCCAGCGACATAAAATCCCCCCCTCTCATGGATTCAAGTACTTGTTCATTTTTCACAGTCTGTATGTAATGCATATAATTAGCTAGTCAGACTTCTCATTTCAATTATGCTAGCTGATGCTTTTTTCTAGAGTAGTTAATTGGTCCTCTGGGTGAGCAGAAGATAGGACTGGGAAGCACAATGGAGCATTCACTTTCAAGGGGGACTAGCTTGTGACTTTATCGTTTGTCCACATCTGGATTTGGCGTCATTGATTGAACGCCTTCATAGAAGTGTGATTTTTTTTTCCCCACATGGAGATGAGACAAACACATTTACATAGTTTCATCTTAGTCTGACAGCAATCTAATGTAAATCACAGGAGAATTATTGTCTGTGCATGTACACGCATATGCACATGCACACATGGAAACGCTCTTGAGACCCAGAATTGCACGAGGTCATGCTTCTGGTGTGCTGCGTAAATGTGGACAGGAAGCGAGTGTGTTCACACTACAGACATTATACACCCGCGCATTTGAGAGTGCACATTTGCATTCAGTCCTGGGTCCCGGGAGGGACTCCGGGGAGATCCTGCTCAGTAAGATGAAAAGAGCCATATTTTGGGGAGCAGCCAGGGCTTTCCTTTTCATGCTTAATGTAGTGTAGTGATTTGGATGTCACACAGATCACTGATATCTAAAATCCAGACATCCTATAAACCAACAGTTCGTAGTCTAAGTTCCACTTGATGGATAGTGGCTCTGTGACCTGCAAGTATAGAAAGCGTAGCAATATCTATATATGTATTAGGGATGCACCGAAATGAACATTCTTGGCCGAAGCCGAAACCGAATATAATGAAAAACTTGGCCGAAGGTCAAATACCAAACATGTTTTTTCTCGTTTTTTCCATTTATTTTGCCATTATCACCACTGCATAAATTAAATAGTCAAAATGTGCTTTTTACTATTTTGTCTTGCTTTTCAAAGAAAAAAAATCAATTACAAAAACTATAATTTCAAAATATTTATTTAACACTGAACATTTTTTTTTCATTCCAGCAGGCATAGGCTACCAACAAGGCACAATATAACTTTAAATAAATAAATGAGTAAAATAAAAATATTTTGATATGGTCATCTTTGAGCCCCCCTTGAATAGCCGATGTTAGGCCTATAACTGTATGCTGAAAGAATGGAACACTCTGTAGCCTACGACAAAAAAGTGCATCAAAAAGTGCATTGACAAGAGTGCAAAGAATGGTTCTATTCGATTCTATACAGCTGATTATATTGGGGATATATACGGCTCGCCTCCCTGTACACCTCGTGGAGTATTATAGTAGATATAGTATAGTTAGATACATTGTTAATGTTATGTTCCCTTAAATAAATACGACTTTACCTGCTTCCGTACTCTACTCCCTTACGTCTGGCAACTTGACAGAATACTCCGGAACAGAAACAAAATAAACGCCTTAGTGTCCACAGTAAACAATGTCACGGTTATCAACATCCAAAGAGCATGCGCCCGTGCATGTAGCTCGTGCACGCACGCGCCCCCTCATCGCTCCAGGCGCGCTGCCGAAGCGGAGGTCGTGAAATTCACGCATCTCACTCTGGTTGCTAGGCTATTTGGCGCGTAATCAAACACGTCATTGTTCGGTCAAATTTATTCGGCCTTTTCACTTATTCAGCCGAACACTGAAAGTGCTTTTTTTGCTATTTTCGGCTGAATAATTTCGGTTGCCAAACATTTGGTGCATCCCTAATATTATATATATATATATATATATATATATATATATATATATATATATATATATATATATATATATATATATATATATAAATTATTAATTATATAATATATATAATTTTTACACACACACACTTTTAACAACTTCGACAGTAGTATTGCTTTGGGCATAGCAAATTTAGTCGAGAAATGCTCTTGTAGATCATATAATAATTCATCATATAATAATTAATGTAATGACAAATTCAATTATAGTATGTGGTTTGTTGGAGCTAAAAGAGCAAGAGGCTCCTTTATGAATGGCATTCCACTGTGGCACGAGGACAGAACACAGCATGGAATTAAGACGAGAGAAGGAAGAACGGTCCGCTCTGAAATGATACGTTAGTGATTCATTGTTATAGCCCTGGGCCAGGCATGCAAATACACCCACACACACACACAGAAATGCTCCACAGGACTTGGGGTGCATTTTTAATGAGGGTTCAGTCTGGGACTAGGGGAATGACAAGTGGAGAAGAGGAATGATGTGATCTGCGTTCTCTCTCTCAAAAATGCTGGCCTTTATACAAAACTTAAGATAAAGCAAAAGTGTGCATTGACTACCACAGTGAGGAAAACTATTTCACGCTGCACAACTGAGGAGGTCCATGAAGTGAGCATGAACACACACACATTATTGTGTGTAGCTTTTCCTCTGCAGTGTGTACGTGTAAATACCAGTGTGTCGGATGTCACAACGTGGCTCTCTGCTTCTAGCCTGCAACTCACATGCAGCTTCAAACTGTTTAGTGCTTGTAGAGACAGGTTTGCTTAAAGACATTAGACTGAACGGCCGAGCCAAGAAACACACACACACACACACACACACACACACACACACACACACACACACAGAGAGGGGGGAAGGGGAAAGAAAAACAGCCACAGAGTGAGAAATTGGCTCCGTTCACACTTGGTATTAAGAGCCGTCGCGGGTGACCCGATCGCAATCGGACAGCCGAGATGGATAACCGATCACAGCTGGTAGTTTTATTTGACCAATATGTGTCTTCACTGATTACTTGGGATTGCATTTCTTCAGTAAATATATTAGTCCCTTACACATATAGTTCTAAATAACTTGACCCCAGTTTACAGGCGATAATCTCAAATGTATTGTCAAATACCAAGCTTATAATAAAGCTGCTACACAAGCACACTGTTAATATAGCAATTCTGTCAAACTATATGATGTTTCTTTTAACAGTGACATGTGATGATTGAAGATACACTGCTAAACTCAAAATCTGCCCCTTCCAAATCCAAAGCTATTTTAAACCCCAACATCAAAGTCTTTATTGCAAAAAACACACAGTTTCCAAAAGTGTATTAGAACACATTCATACAGTAACAAGCAGAGCTCATGTTCAGAGCAGACACATAAAAGCACCCATATAAGAGGAGACTTCTTGTGTCCAGTATGCACGTTTTAATGTTGAGATTTAATCGAAATAATAAACGTAAAAGGCCCGATCACCAGTCTGTACAGGATTTTGCAGAGTTTTATTATTATTATTTGTTGCGGCCAAAAATGCTTGATTTTATGTTGTTTTTTTCCTAAATTTGTGATGCAACTGAGTTTTTTTGTTGGATTTCTTTTTTTGTGGAAATCTACTCGAGTTGGTGAAATTTCAACTTCACGAAAACGAAGTTTTGTTCGGTCTTTCACGGTGATGTTTGCTGGTAAATGAGACCTTTTAGCTGTACTCATGTTCGATGAATGTCCGTTGTGATGATGTCACATGATGCGTCTTGGCCCAAATCTGCTGAAAACCGGCACAAA
The DNA here is from genome assembly GCF_001660625.3 of Ictalurus punctatus. Taxonomy (NCBI): domain Eukaryota; kingdom Metazoa; phylum Chordata; class Actinopteri; order Siluriformes; family Ictaluridae; genus Ictalurus; species Ictalurus punctatus. Next base: position 12,200,877 of record NC_030418.2, on the reverse strand, counting down.
ATCCTGGAGGGACTGAATTACATGCATCAACAGCGTAGCTGGGCAGATTAAAAGTAACTCGATTCAGAAAGCCTTGAAGCTGGCAACACTGGTGACTAGGTGTTTTTTTTATGCGTTCAGGTACGCATCAGAATACATTGCTTTTCACAGTACAAATGTGTCCCAGACCGGCTGCACAAGCCTGTTTTACTGTAGCTCACTCACTCATCCATACTGCGCACCAGCTCTGGTGTTCCACACTACAGCTTTACTGTACAACACACACAGCTTTACAGAACTACACACCAGCTCTACTGTCTTTCATGTCTACTTTAAGACACAATATGCAGGCTCCACCCTACCACATCCCATAATGTACAGCAGCTTTACCACAGTGCATGCCAACATTACTGTGCAGGCCAGCTCCACAGCAGCGCACAGGAGTGTCAGGCCAACGTGACTGTTCCACACGCCAGTGTTACTGTAATGAGCATCCGCCTTTACTATCCTGTGAGCCAGCTTGAGCTAGGTATTCGTTTTATTATTTTTTTAAAGTTCACCTATTATGGTTTTCCAAATATTATCTTTCATGTAGTGTGTTATAGCGCTGTTTGTGAATGTAAAAACGTCTGCAAAGTTTCAAAAATCAAAGCGCACGACAAACGGAGTTATTGACTCCCAAAAGAAGAACCGATTCTGAACAGCTGAAACGAGTCGTTAGTAATTCCCGACTTACTTCCTGTACTTACCTATGTAGGTCTGTAACAAAAAGCCCGCCTCTGGCCTTTATTGGCTACTCGCAAACAGACAGAGCTGAAACTCGTTATGGTAGTGGGCGTTTCCTTTTCGACACACACTGACAGCAGTAGACCAATCACAACAGACTGGGACATCTGACCAATCAGAGCAGAGTATGCTCTCTGAAAGGAGGAGTTTAGAATGAATCCTTTAGAACGGATCATCTAACGAGTCATTTGTGACACTGGGGGGAAAAAGGTAATGCTGCAATTTAAATTATGAGCACATTAAAGTGTTTTTTGGACCTTGGTTACATGTAAATCAAGTCACATCTCAGTTTTTTTTTTCCTCAGAACACAGAACTCTCACTGTTGTTTTAAATTTCCTTCTGATATGACTCTTTTTTACGTTCATTCGGCTTAAGGCGCTCTGCAAAATCACTTAGGCGCTGCACCTCAGCTTTTTTATGGTAGGGAAAACCCTGGAATGAATAAGTCACAGAGCATCTTTACTGTATTATATGCCATAATTAGGACACCGTATAGCAGTTTTATTGTACTCTATACCAGTTTTAGTGTACATGTAATTAGATTTTATTCCATAACACACTTAATTAAAAAATTAAATAAAGAAAATCACATTTGGGACAGCAACACATCAGCAATTTGCTCACATGATTCCAGAAAGACAGTGATGATCTTAATATTGTGCCAGCTAAGCATGGTGTTTATGGTATATGTGGACTGTATGTAAAAGTGCAGATTTCTCCCATTTGCACACTACATGGTGTATCAAAATCTACATACATGGGGGAAATTAAGACTTTTAGCACAATGTTTTCAAACTTTCTCATACTTAGTTTATATTCTATATATTTTTTTAGATAGCCTTTAAGAATGCCTTTGACAAAAGGAAGGACGTATTGAAATCGTTCTAGTGGCTGGCTCGGTTATACACAGTCCCCTCAGCATGGAGACTTTTGGACACCCTGTATATCTATGCATCTAATTAGTGACCAAGAATCCTGCTTAATTCACAAGGGAAGACACAGAAAAGCACAATCAATCATTCACAGATGCACTCATGAGACAGGATAACAAAACACTTTTTGTCCTTGGGCATACAACACACTCAACAATCTCAGGTAAGTGGTTGTCAAACACAGACATGATATAGTGCGTGTGTGTCTTGACTGGATGAGGAAATTGTGTTGTGTTTCTCAGCGCGCCTGTAGAGGGCGATGGCGAGAAAGAGAGTATGAGAATCACGTAGGTAAAAGAAAGAGCACGATGGAAGGAGATTGCTTGCTGTATATAGATCGTTTCTTCACGTTCGCTAACAATACAGGACCCGGCCTTTGCAGATACTACAGAAGCAATACTAGAACTTTTAATCTGCATTTCTCATTATAATCGTGGCACTTCAGAGATCCTAGCATGCACGTTGTGTTTGTACATGCTGTTCGCCGTATCATTTTCACAAACTTCATAGTTGAGGATGCTGAACTCCCTCATATATTATATTATACTATATTTTATTTATGTATATTATATATATATATATATCACTTACATTATTTATCCAAATTCATTCAACTTCCCTTGTGTTATCTCCACATTATTTCTGAGCTTTATTTTACTTCCATACGTTTTGGTTTGTCTGTAATTGATGAGGAAGGTTCAGGAGAAGCTGTGGAACTAGGAGAGGGGGAGGGACATGAATGACACAGCGGGAGAGGGAAGACTGAAGAAGCGAAGGAAACAAAGGCTGGGGAAGTACAGAACTGTACACAACAATGTGCTGGATTGTGTTCACCAAACTGCAAGCTGGAGGTTTAACTGTAACATTCAAATGAATGGCAAATGTTACCCAAACACACATACTCTCCTTCCAAAACTCACAAGATACATCAACATACACACCCGCGTGCACACACACACAAACACACACAGAGCAATGGTGTGTTGCAGATGCTGCTGCACAGGTTACTCATTGACCAGCAGTTCCTATAACTGCCATGTTATTATGACAAAGAGAGGAAGTAACACCCGTCCTCACTGGCCCATGAACTCACCGTCACACTCTGTGTGTGTGTCTGTTTCATATCCTCTGTACTGAGAGTCAGACAGCTCATGCCCCACACACTCGTCCTGACACACACACACTTCAGATACACAGATCCTCCCCCGTGCTGGGGTAGGGGTGGGCGATGTTGCAAAATTTCTTAATGATACAAGAAACCATTTTTATCATGCAGGATACATATGTAATACAATATTGAGGTTTTTGAAGTTTGGAAAATTGGAAGTCAATTGTATATGACAGACATTATTGTGGAAATAGAGAAGAAGATAAAACACTGGTTGGTTGGGATTATAAAAGAACAAAAGATTTTTAAAAATAATAATAATAAAACTACACTGTGGAGGCATTATCATGATAGCGATCTTATATTGTCCAATCACCCAGCCCCAGTGAGTTGTCCAGTCTGCTATGAATGAGACACCACTGATGACTTTGAATAGGGGAACAGAGGTGGCTACCCTCTGAAGCCACAACACACACATCACACACACCCCTCATCTGCCAGCACACAGAATTTCCTCCTAAAGAGCTGAGAAACAGTGAAACAAGAAGAGGTACTCAAACTTTTTCTTGCTGACCACACAAGTGCGTGCAAGCACACACACACTTTAGACCAAGGCACAGCCGAAGTGACAAAACTCTACATTCCTTGGTATAGATTCATAAGCGCACATGCTCAAACACACGCACACACACACACCTCCCGATCCTGTTCTCTTACCCGTGCAGTGGTTGTTCAGCACAACTGTAGAATTGCAGGCGGGAGCCACACTCGCTGAACCGTCCTCCATTCTCCTTACACAAACACGCGTGTGGGTATATGTATGTATGTGCAATCTCCTCGTGGCTGCACGTCCTCGGTACAAGGTTCCTTCCTCTCTTACTAGCTTTGTGCAAGACTTGTTTCCTCTTTGCAAAACTTCATATATCTCTTTCCTTTTCTACAGACAGTGTAGACAGTGTAGCCTGCCTGCTTTCACTCTTTCTTCCTCCCTCTCTCTCTCTCTCTCTCTCTCTCTCGTACACACACAGCTCTGCACACGTCTGCCTGCGCGCACAAAGCCTACAGAGTGAGTGAGCGAGTACGAGAGAGACTGGCGAGAAGAGGAGGAGGAGATAAAGGATAAAAAAAGAAAATCTTAGTTGGCTCAGGGAGTGGCCAAAACTTTAACCTCTGCCATTCCGCCACGCACTCGCACACGTGTGTGATTTTACTCTGCTCTGAGGGAGAGCAAGAGAGGAACACAGAAAAAGAGGGAAACCACATGGAGGTGTCAAAGTCTTGCCACAAACACACACACACACACACACACACACACACAGACAGACACCTGTAAATCAGTTTAAAAGAAGAAATCTGCTGACTGCCTAACAAACTGTGTTGGTAAAACTGACTCTGCAGTCACATCATATAAATCAACACTTTCAATAAAAAATCGATCAATTACACACATTCCAGATAACGGACATACACTAATCAACAGTTTGCAGTTCGAGACACGTGCACGAATGTTTTATGTCCCCAGGAAATCAAAATTGGAGTTTTGTGGCTTTTAGGATGAATGTGTCAGCCTTAAGGTTATCTATACCCTAGTGTGATTCAAAACAATGACAAAATTCACATTTACAAGGAAATATGCATTAAAATTGTACAGTCTCTCTCTAACAATAATACAAATCAACAATTTTGATGACATCATTCTGCACTTCACCTTAGATTTTCTGTCCAATAAAATGCTCTCCAAAATCTGAAGTGTCCCGTCCCCCAACATTACAAAAATCCATGGTACTAACTGTCAAATATGGCTTATCCTGGGCTGTGAGGTAAGCAAAACACTATTGGCTATTTAAAAAGAGGGAGGAGCCACTCGAAAGGTCTCACCCTGACTAGGGATGGGCGATATGGACTTAAAACAATATCACGATATTTTCTAGTATTTATTGTGATAACGATATCAGTGATGATATAAATATAGTACCATGCACCACTGTTTTTGGCTACGAGTGATATCTGTTATCTTGAGAGCCTCATTAACACAAACATTGTTCTAAAAGTAGTATCGATCGCAATTACGATTTTGACTGCCCACGGTTACATGAACATGATCGACTGCGATATTAATGTTTAAAGTTTGTCCTCCGCTCATAGAAAACGCCGCTGCAGATCAAATCAAGCGCTTTCTAAACTTACAGCCAATCAGCATAGAGCGGCGCAGTGATCACGTCATTTTGTAATGCCAAAACCCGGAAACGGCATTAGCATTTTAGCGCTCGAGCTGCCAACTTCGCTTCGGAAATCATGACACTACAGAGGTTGTCAGGGACATTAAACATTATCACACCGAACAGGAAAAAACTTTGCAGATAAACTCAGTCCTCTACTGTGCGACCATTTCACTCGCATTCATGACTGAAAAGTATTTTGTGCGACTATGAATAAATATTTATTCGCACCGGTGCGAGTGACCTGTTCAGAGTTGTATAATACAATCGGAATAAAAACTACAGGACAAACAAGTGTGATGCACTTGAGAGATGATGAGATGATGCACTTTAAGAAAGTGCAATGAAAATATGTTGTTCCTGAAATCAATGAATAATCGTGATAAATAATCGAGATCTCAATATTGATCTAAATAATCGGGATTATCATTTTAGCCATAATTGTGCAGCCCTATCTAAAAGTAAAACTGATTTTCTATAACCAAACCAGTTCCTGTTTGTACAGGTAACGATTAGCGATAAACTCCTCCTCAGTTTCACCTCCGTCCTCCGCCGTACTTGTTTTCACGCTGCACGTGAGCTGCGAATGGGCCGCACAACTAGGCATTAAATTTCTACCGGTATATCGCAAACGATAAGATAACGCCCATCCCTAACCCTGACTTCCTGTTTCAGTGGAAATTGTGTCAATGGCAACAAATATGGTAGATAAAGAAAAAGGTTATAAATGTTATTCATTAATATTTATCAGAGTGATTACATCATTAACAGCATGTGGTACAGATTTCACTTGATGCTTGCATAAAGTTGTACGGTTAAAACCGTAACTTGTAAGTGCAGACAGTAGCATTAACATGATTCAGTTCGGGACAATTTTATTTGTATAATGCTTTTAACAATGTCACAACCAACTAAGTTACCGGTATCGATAAAATCCACTATCAGTCGACCAACTAGTCCAAAGCCATCTTCATGGTTTCTAAGTGGTACCACCCTCAGTAATCTCATGTATCTTTAGGCAAGGCTCCTCACTGACTACTGTTACTGTGGTTATTACTCTGAGTTTATTTATTTATTTATTTTATTATGGCTTTCAGTGGATATTTCACATGCCATATTTTCAATTAATTATTATCATATTAAAATAAGCGGGGAGTAGAGGAGGGAATTTCATGTGGGTTGACTCATCATTAACATCTATTGCTGCATGCTCCCAATATAAATAATATATTATATCGTAGTTGGTGCCTTCAGGCCCAGAGGAGAACAACTGTCTGCTATTATCAAGCTACAGGAAAAAAACACAGTGCACAAGATGTATATGTGTGAAAAGCAGTTTCAGTTTTTCTCTCCATGGGTACCACTGCATTAGTCTGAATACCAGTGACAGTTTCGTTTAGGTGAGTATTTTAATTTATTTAATTAATTCATTAATTAATTAATTAATTAATTAATTACTAAAAATGACAGCTAGTATTGCTCTGCTCACCAACACACAACATGTGCATACAATATGTGCATCTGCCAGCTTAACCCAACTAACGACCCTGTAATAACCTGCACCTGGTTCAAAACACATCCCCTACACATCCTGTGACCCTGAGGCTGTGGCCACACTCTATGAGCGTGTCTTTGTGTGTGTGTGTGTGTGTGTGTGTGTGTGTGTGTGTGTGTGTGTGTGTGTTAAATCAGACCTTGAGAATGCAGCACAAATGTTTATTGTGCGTGTTTACATGCAGTCAGCTCATACTCACGATCACGCTGTACTCAGCTGAAACCTTTCATTAATCTGACTAGTGACTGAACAACAGCTTTTAAAACAGAATGAGACACTTAGACTGTGCTAATGAAGGAGAAGAGAGGGGGAGAATTCTTTCCGCAAAACACAGTGCCGAAATGAAAAGAAAAAACAAAACAAAACAAAAAGCGTAAAAATTGGTTGGGGTGAAGAGGAATGCGAATGAAGCTACGAGGCAGACACCTCATACAATATCTATAAATAATATAAGATAATAATAATATATATAATTTTCTAGACTTAAATTAAATAAAAACCTAAATATAAAAAATTTCAAATGATGCTGAGACATCTGTTTGTAACAAAACGTGCTCGTTTACTTTAGCGCTTCAGTCAGTCAAACAACTCAGTACAGCCTGAGAAATACTTTATTTCTTTTACAATTGTAGTATACCACAAGCATATAAAACTTTGAAAGAAATACCAGTAGGATAGTAGCCTAAATAATATGTTAAAAACCTAAACATTAAATTAAATGTAAACGCAGCTGGTGACATGCCTGGAGATGGATCCTGAGATTTGTAGGCTAGTGTTTGCCCGTTTTCTTCACAGAAAGCCGACATATGGCTTCATCCAAATTTATTGGTTCACCTCTCTTGTTAGGCACGAATCCAAAATGTTCCCAGATCACCAATGTAACATTTGGTTTCCCGACAAGATCCAACGCAGCGGCAGAACCCGAAGTGATATCGCTGTTTGACAAGAGCATTTGGTTGACAAAGCCTGTGGCTTTGGAGGGCAGTAGACTGCAGGATGCTGAAGCATGAAAAGAAAAAGGCGTGTGCAGAAATACGTAAAACGTGCCGTGCGCACGTTACATCATTACAAAAGAAAGAAATACCAGAAATTGGTTAGTTAATTGCCTATTAACAAGGTCTGGAATGGTTGCAAAACTGAAGTCAGGACTAAATAATCCTAACAAGTTATTAGCTGTAACTTAATCTAAAATGAAAATAATACAATTATGCAATCTACAAGTGCAGGTGCTCCATGTTAAACAGTGGAGATACTTATCGAATTCCCGTATAACAGTGTAACCCTGATAACTGATAAACAAATTCATGTCTTGCGATTGAAGACAATCATGGCTTTATCTGTTTGGCAGCACGGACAACGTAATCTAAGATGCAGCAGAGAAAGTGTTCTGCTCCAAAGAATTATTAAGGTGATATTGACTATTAATGTTCGTATAGAACTACCAAAGTAGCTGAGATGCAAAAACGTATTTATGAGATACAACACAATTTTTTTTGTAAATATTTTCTCAACAGACATTTAAATAATTTTCCAGCTTGATCGCCACTGCTAGAGTTGGAATCTCTCAGCGATTCCCAATACAATGGTCAATTGTCCCAAACCTACTGGCATGACCCATTAAATTTTTTTTTTTTTTTTTTTTTTTTTTTTTTTTTTTTTAAGAATACTGCCAGACCAAGACCACAATACAATTAAAAAACACAACCAATGCATCATGCAGTAAAGCATGCATGTATTAACAGAACTGATATTAACTGCAATAAACTCTTACTGTTTTATAACCAGATCCTACAGTAGCAAGAAAACACACATTCCTCACACAAATAAACATTAGACAAAATAATTAAAACTTTCCATAAAATTTAGGAGAATCTATTTCTATTCGAATGAAATATAATTCTCATTGGAACTACTTTTTAATAATACGTTCATAATATTCCCTCTTACTCATGACTACCACTGAGTACCGAGACCAAAGGAAAAAAGTTTCACGTGTCTGAAACAGTTAGAAATTTGCCAGGAATTTAAAATGGTAATTTGCCAAACCTCTCACAGCATCTAAACTGCACTAAGCATCATAATAACTACAGTCACAGCGCACAGTAAGTTTACAGTGAAACACTGTATACAGTGAAAACCACCTTATAGTGTAAAATATGAAGGTGAATTGTTTAAATAAAGCAACAATGGCCATATACGTCTGCGCTCAAAATATCACTTACTGCATGTGTTATTCTTTTTAGATAGTTATTCTCGCTTAACTTCATAAAATGGTGCCAATAATTCTGGAGGACACTGCAGCTGTATGCTTAAGTTTTCTTGGTTATGTAAAATCCGCTCTGAATGATTTGGATCGGTTAGTGGAGACTACATTCCAGTGTGATTTCACCATGTCACACTGACACACTTCCAATGCAGTAATGTACTGAAAGTAGGTCAAAAGCCACACATGGAGACCCTCACACTCCTACTGACACAGATACAGTGTGTTATAGCACACAACCACTACTCTCACCCACCCTATTCTCAGCACACTGATGGATTGGAATTAAGAGATCTTTTGTAAATAATGTGTCATAATCGAGTACCATTGTTCCGCTGCAATTATTTCCGTCCTGTTAATAGAGGTGCACGTGTTTATATATACTTTGGAGACATAATATACAATTATACCACGGTGCGGTTAAATGCTCGAATCAGATTGGTCACCTCACAGTATTTTTGTATAAACGCACGGCTCGGACAGTAGTTCCAGCTGTAACGTGAACGACAGGTTTATATTAATATGCTAATATGTTACTGATCCAATATTACTATGATCCAACATTGATAATATACACATTTTTTTGTTTTTTTAATTTATTTAACATTTATGGAAGGAGTCTCAGTTGTAAGCACTTTGTAACAGTTAAAGTTTCCCAGCTCAGGAAAGTCTTCAGGACGGAGAGTTTAAGGGTATTCTTCTTTTTCTATTTTTTTTTTTTAAAGAGAGATAGAGAAATAGAGAGCGCGAGAGAGTGAGAGAGACAGAGAGGTAAAATAGGAGAGAACGGAACTAACTTGCTAACAATAAACCGTTAAAATGTGCAATGTATCATTCATTAATAAATTAAACTTTGTAATCATTGGCATCACTAGGGCTGCACAATATATAGAAATTATCAAAATATTGCAAAATGTACATATCGCGACATGTATATCGCAAGGTTTTGCGATAAGTGAATGATTTTAATATTTCAAAAAGTTTTAGGGCGACACAGAAACATGAACCTGAATTTTGGTTATATCATTTTCAGTTTTTAAATTATACACACACACACACACACACACACACACACACACACAGTTGTGCCCAAAAGTTTGCATACCCCTTGCAGAATCTTCTAAATCTTAATATTGAACAGGATAATTGGTGTAAATTGGTAGTATTTTGTCTTCTGTGAGACATGTAACTATCTTATTTAGCATCTGAAGGGCAGTACTAAATGGAAAAAAAAAGACCTTTAACAAAATAACAATTTACACTGATCATCCTGTTCAAAAGTTTACATCCCCCTGGTTCTAAATGTATCGTGTTACCTTCTTGAGCATCAGTGAATGTTTGCACCTTTTGTAATAGTTGTGTACAAGTCCCTCAGTTGTCCTCAGATTGAAAAGATGGATATTAACATCATACAGCCACTGCTGGAAAGGTCAAATATGTAGAAGATGCTGGAAAAGCAAAGAATGTGCAGGACCTGGAGGATTTTTCTGAAGAACAGTGGGCAGTTTAACTGCTCAGGACTAACAAGGGACTCATGAACAACTATCACAAAACATGAGGTAACAAACACACAATATTAAGAATCAAGCATATGTAAACTTTTGAACAGGGTAATTTTTATAAATTTAGGTAATATCTTGTCTTGTGGACTATATGTAAACATGTGTTATTCAGGATATTACTAAATAAAAAATAACATGGGATTTTTATGATCCCTCTAATTTTGTTAAAAGTATTAAGATTTAGCAGATTCTGCAAGGGGTATGCAAACTTTTGGGCACAACGTGTATATATATATATATATATATATATATATATATATATATATATATATATATATATATATATATATTATATATATATATATATATATATATTATATATATATATATACATACAGTGAGGGAAAAAAGTATTTGATCCCCTGCTGATTTTGTCCGTTTGCCCACTGACAAAGAAATGATCAGTCTATAATTTTAATGGTAGATTTATTTGAACAGTGAGAGACAGAATAACAACAAAAAAATCCAGAAAAACGCATGTCAAAAATGTTATAAATTGATTTGCATTTTAATGAGGGAAATAAGTATTTGACCCCTCTGCAAAACATGACTTAGTACTTGGTGGCAAAACCCTTGTTGGCAATCACAGAGGTCAGACGTTTCTTGTAGTTGGCCACCAGGTTTGCACACATCTCAGGAGGGATTTTGTCCCACTCCTCTTTGCAGATCTTCTCCAAGTCATTAAGGTTTCGAGGCTGACGTTTGGCAACTCGAACCTTCAGCTCCCTCCACAGATTTCCTATGGGATTAATGTCTGGAGACTGGCTAGGCCACTCCAGGACCTTAATGTGCTTCTTCTTGAGCCACTCCTTTGTTGCCTTGGCCGTGTGTTTTGGGTCATTGTCATGCTGGAATACCCATCCACGACCCATTTTCAATTCCCTGGCTGAGGGAAGGAGGTTCTCACCCAAAATTTGACGGTACATGGCCCCGTCCATCGTCCCTTTGATGCGGTGAAGTTGTCCTGTCCCCTCAGCAGAAAAACACCCCCAAAGCATAATGTTTCCACCTCCATGTTTGACGGTGAGGATGGTGTTCCAGGGGTCATAGGCAGCATTCCTCCTCCTCCAAACACGGCGAGTTGAGTTGATGCCAAAGAGCTCCATTTTGGTCTCATCTGACCACAACACTTTCACCCAGTTGTCCTCTGAATCATTCAGATGTTCATTGGCAAACTTCAGACGGGCATGTATATGTGCTTTCTTGAGCAGGGGGACCTTGTGGGCGCTGCAGGATTTCAGTCCTTCACGGCGTAGTGTGTTACCAATTGTTTTCTTGGTGACTATGGTCCCAGCTGCCTTGAGATCATTGACAAGATCCTCCCGTGTAGTTCTGGGCTGATTCCTCACTATTCTCATGATCATTGCAACTCCACGAGGTGAGATCTTGCATGGAGCCCCAGGCCGAGGGAGATTGACAGTTCTTTTGTGTTTCTTCCATTTGCGAATAATCGCACCAACTGTTGTCACCTTCTCACCAAGCTGCTTGGCAATGGTCCAAGCCCATTCCAGACTTGTGTAGGTCTACAATCTTGTCCCTGACATCCTTGGAGAGCTCTTTGGTCTTGGCCATGGTGGAGAGTTTGGAATCTGATTGATTGATTGCTTCTGTGGACAGGTGTCTTTTATACAGGTAACAAGCTGAGATTAGGAGCACTCCCTTTAAGAGTGTGCTCCTAATCTCAGCTCGTTACCTATATAAAGGACACGTGGGAGCCAGAAATCTTTCTGATTGAGAGGGGGTCAAATACTTATTTCCCTCATTAAAATGCAAATCAATTTATAACATTTTTGACATGCGTTTTTCTGGATTTTCTTGTTGTTATTCTGTCTCTCACTGTTCAAATAAATCTACCATTAAAATTATAGAACGATCATTTCTTTGTCAGTGGGCAAACGTACAAAATCAGCAGGGGATCAAATACTTCTTTCCCTCACTGTATATGGATTTTACACATTTATAGCATTATTATATCGCATTTTTCTCCAATATCGTGCAGCCCTATTGCTGTGGTCCAAGTAACACACTCCAGACCATGTTGTTATGTCTTTTGTGTGTTTTTCCCCTATATAATGGACAGAAATATGATGTTTAGTCTAGTATTTCAGTCTGCAGCCCAACTGTACCAGTGCCCACTTTGTGAAGATCCTAATTCACTATAATAATGATGATGTCCGGCTCACAGTGTCACTTGGTGTTAATTGGTCTTATCTGCAATGACATGCCTGATTAGCGTCCACCATAGTTTAAGACTTTTAAAGGAGTTGTACAAAATGTTATTGTCTAAGTGTAAGCTCTCATATCCAGTGAGCTTCATATCTAACCGCCTGCATGAGAAAAACCTTTAGCTCCACGATAGTGCTGCTCTCTGCATCAAAATATTACCAGACATTTTCTTTTTCTGCTCACGGACTTCACACAAACTTAAAGCATAACACATACCTGAATTGTGATTTCAGTATTCGAATACAGGCGCCTCAAATAGTTAAGCGGGTAACAGAATAACCATGTGCATCCTTAATTATTCAGCCTGTCATATTCCTTTACAACTGGTTAAAAGGTTTAGTATTTGAATGTGTTTAAATATTAGCAAAATAGTTATGCTGCCAACGACATTTTAGACATAGAGTTTTTAACTATACTTCTAGAAAATGAAGAACAAAGAATGCAACTCAAGTGTATTTAGCTTTTTTTTTTTAAAAAAAGTTTCTAATCAATTTATGAAGCCACTGTAAACTTTAGCGTTACATATTGTATCGTAATTGTAAAATGCTATCGTATTTTGTGCAGGCAGCTAGCTGGTTTAATTGTAAACATTCAGTTTGAATACATTTACTCTCAACTACAGACGCTGCATCCATTGATTCCGCCATGTTCTCTTACTGACACGCCCACAACTTGGTAACTCTGCGTTCAAAGACGTTTTACCACTCGTAATTATGACTTCGTGGTGGCCTTCATGTGCGTTCAACTCGTAAACACGATCTTTTCGACATGACTTGAACACAGCCCTATGTACTGCACTAAATGCCAACAGAATGGCATTTGAAATTCAGCCACATGAACAAGAACACTAGTAAATTACTAATGTCATTTAAAAAATATGCAATTTGGACACCTCTTTCATCATGGGAGACTGACACGGTTATATCTTTATACAAATAAAAGGCGAGTAATGTAGTACATGGACTCTAAAACACCCAAATGTGGTGTTTTAACTTCAAATGCAAAGTTTTTCCAACAGCTCTGATTATTTCTATCTTGAGCACTGTAGCTACGTGTAATTAAAACAGCCATTAAAGTCTCCCGCAAAAAAAAAAAACAACCTCTTATTGCTTGCTTCAAAAAAACAAGGTGATTTTACTACACAGTATAAGAAACCGCGATATAAATGAGATTATTTGCTAATATTGGTGTTAGTTAACGTTTTTATTTGTTGTACTGCATTAAAAGTTCCAAAGAGCAGAGTTTTGTTTAGCTGCAATGCTCATGATTTCTACATTTGAGGAAATGTGTGTTTCAATGTACAATGTGAAAGATAAGGCTGTTTCCTGTTGCTTTAAAGGGATCATATGATGCTTTTTAATGTTTTCCTTCTCCTTTAGTGTGTAATGTGTCTGTTTGTGCATGTATAAGATTAGCTAATTTACACAGCTCATAGTCTCCCACAAAGGGATTTATTCTACCTAACAGAACACTGCTCCAGACCTGCCTAAAACGCCTCGATCCAAGTCCAGATATTATTTCCAAATGTCTGCAATTTCACAATTTGAAATATCAGCATAAATGTCACCATTATTATTATTTTTTAAACTGTATTTTATGTTGTCACTTCAGGACAAAGTTGTTACAGTGAAGAAGACAAAATTAAACCATTCTAACATCGCATCTGAAAGGTAAGAGAGTTACAAAATAAACACTTACCATTGTGAAACGTTCTGCTCAAATCGTTCCTGCAAAGTTGGATCTGACTGACCTGCTTGTTCATCCGCATTTTCAGAATCTGACTCGGGTGATTCATCAGCTTAAATAAGCAAGGTGATCATTTTAGCCATTATCGTGCAGCCCCGGTGATACAATTATTCAATCAATTAGACATAAATAGTGATTGTCTAGGTGTCTTAGAGAGACAATGGCACTATTTTCACTGTGTGTGTGTGTGTGTGTGTGTGTGTGTGTGTGTGTGTATATGTGTGTGCGCGCGCGTGTTCCATAGTGTGTTTACACTGAGCCCACGTGACAAGGAATCTGCTTTATGAAGCATGATGTAGTGTACAAGTGACCATGGCGTTATTGCATAGTACACTTGGAGTTTCTTATCTGTTAAAGGAAGAAAGACTGGAAAGGATAGACACACAGATCTGTTAGATCTGTAGGAAAAAATGTGGTCAGGCGTGTGGGTGTCATGAGTGAGTGAGTGAGTGAGGTGATGTGTGTGCCCTCAGGGGCCACTTAGGCTGAGTCTAAACTCTGTGCAGTACAGTGTACAGACTCAATCATCAAACACCTGACATGGAACATGAGTACAGATATTCTGAGCTGTTGATACATGTAAAACATGCACACAGGAAAAAAAATAAAAAAATACATACATCATTTCAACAGGGCATCCAGAGCATGCATACACACAAACCCATACACACAATCTACTCACATCTGTCTGTGTAATTACCACACAGGTCCTAAAATGCTGGATTCAAAAATAAATATATAAATTGAAAATTTTACAAATCCCTTCACCACGAGGCCCGTGCCACATCCTGCATCCCAGCATGCCTCTGGTAAGAACTGCACTATCCGCTTAACCAGTTGGCCACAGAGTGGAAGGAACAGTCATCTCTAAAGTAGAAACTGAGACTCGTCAGTGGCAGAGGATGACGCACTTGAACAGACACGATGGAAAGACCCCACAGAAAAGACTGAGACAGAGAAAGCACCAGCGCAGAGAGGATGCTGCCTTCAAAGTAAAACCCGCCACGTTCTCCGAAAAAACACACTCACCGCAACTGCACGCAACTGATGGTGTCAAAGCCGCGGTGCGGTTCTTCTCAGTACGACTGCTCTCAAAATGAATAATATGCCTACAGCGGCATGGACAAGTGGCTTTGAATCACCTCCATTACAGCTAACTGCAGCTACATTACAAGTAAAGAAGCCGAAAGGTTGAGATGATAGGAGTTTGTGGTAACACACACACATGCACGCACACACTGGATGCATTACTTGAAAGTCTATGCAAACATGTAATTTCACAGGGACTGTTAACTTTTTAAATTCTTACACTGCAGAAAAACAGAAATGGGTTTTCAATTACAGGTCACTGAATTTGACTGGTCACGAGCTTTGATTCGAAAGCAGCGTAAAAATTTTAAGTAGCTCTGTGCTCAAAATCATGATCTGGTTCATTATTCCTGGATGCCTGATTCTGACTCTACTAGTGATGTACACGAGTGAATTCTCGAGCTCCTAGAAAAGGGACACCTCCTTTCCAATTACGCTTTCCAATGGCCAGACCACACCTTGGTTAAGGTCTACAGCACAGAACGTAGCAGGATTCAGGAACAAGAAGCTACAGTTACTGCTTCAAGGTGTGCCACACCACCAAAAAAATATATATGAGGCAACTGGAGTGTGTTGCGAAAGTAAATAGAGAGCTTGGGGGTTTTCGCCCTGATTGCTTTATAGGAGAGAAAACCCAAAATGACTATAAGATAACTAGAAAAATTAGAAACTGTCAGCGCAGATAAGTAACCTGCATGCAACCGAACTGATTCTCCAATCCTTGTTCTATTAGAATCAGGCACTTTGTCAGGATTTCATTTATTCATTCATCTTCAGTAGCTGCTTTATCCTGGTCAGGGTTGCAATGAGGAAACTATCCCAGGAACACATCCTCTATGGGAGGTCAGTGTACTATTTTTATTTTCTATCAGTGTTTAAGTAGTTAAAAAAAAAAAACAACACATCAGACAGAGTTACATATGAGCTTAGTTCATGATGTCTCGACACCTTAAATGTATCACAATCAATATGCAAATTATAAGAAATTGACGTATCAAGAAATTGACGTAAGTACTGGAAGTATTTAGCCAGTGTTGGTGAGAAACAAAACACTGGTTGTTCTAGTCTACTTCAATAGGCTTAGCCAACATATACAAACTGCTGAGAATATATGATGGTGAAGACTGAAAGCCGGACACTGAAATCCCACTAGTGTTTACCTGGGACATAAGCAAGCATTTGAGGTGGCAGTAGAAAAAGGGGCCATATTTGTGCATACTCGTCGATCCTGACGATTTTCATGACGTTTTTATAATGGGGTGTCGAAATGTATGCAATTCATTTCAGAAGCTTTTTGAGCATAAAATTTGTTATACTACAGTACATTTATTATGTTAATGTTTTAAAAATGACACGTTTAAGGGGTACTTAACACTTGATTAATGGCCCCTTTCTACAGTGCTCAGGGTGCTCAGTCAGAAAAAAAAAAAAATCCATGCCTACACTTTCTATGGTTTCATTATGACTCACCAACACCTCCTTCCGGATGACAGTAATAAAAAAAAGAAAGAAATTATGGATTAACCTCTAAAAATAAGTGAGGAGAATGCTGATGATAATTAAATAATAGATGGATCAGGATTTAAAAGCCAATCAAGATCAATGACTAACATCTTTTTAGGATTCTGTCTTTCTTCACCACTCTGTCAGTGTGTTCCTGCTGACTAATGGTTTTTGATGGGACATGCTCGGGCCTGCGTGAAGTGCTGAGAACTCGCTGCTAATCTCTAAAAGAGTCACCCAGCTCTACACCGCCATCTTTGCTTGTTGGCTCGAAGGCACGGTGCCAATCACAGAGTCACCCTTGTATCTCTGCTTTAGGGTTTTTCTCAGACACGGTCTTACGGCTTTAACGCTTTTGTAGAGATGCGACTTTTACGTGCATTTGTTTTTGTGTCGGAAAAAGAGAATTAGACCGTGCAACAACAACAAAAACTTCTTTTCAACTTCTAATAAATCGAATGTGCATACAAATATAGAATTATTTCCACTACAGGATGCCATTTAAAGTAGAGCTGCAACAATTTCATCATACGTCAATGTCATACACGCGTAACATGACGCTTGGATGACGGCATTGGAAGATACCCAGACGGCTTTGGAAGATACCCAGAGTCACCAACAATGACTTTCTTCAGTTTACTGTTTATATACTTAGTTTAATTTATATAATAGTAATTATGCATTATGCATTTTTATGGCTGCACAAAAAGCACTGAATTAAACTACAATCCTAAATGAATAACATTCTGATGTGTGTAGGTATTGGGTTCTTTTCAGTCTTGTATAATTGGACAAACAGTTGTGTAAAGTTTTAGTCTGAAGTTTATATTTGTTTGAAGATTTTATTTTCAATAAACAAAAAAATGGTACTGAAAGTTGCCCCCCGATTAATTGTTTAATCGAAAAAATAATCGGTCAACTAATTTATTATGAAAATAATTGTTAGTTGCAGCCCTAATTTAAAGACACAAAAGAGTTGCATTCAGCGGCTTTCAAGGATAAACACACAGACCTACACACGGTCAGGTTTGCCTCATAAGGAACCAGCAGAGAATTAGGTGACACAGCCAGAGAGAAAGAGGGATCAAGTGAGAAAAAGAGAGAGAGAGAGAGAGAGAGAGAGAGATAATGGAGACAGTATTTAGGAGAATGTCTCAAAGGCATCCGTAACGACTCATACTGTTCAAAGTCACATATCCTTAAACATCAATCTATTCCCAGACACGAATTCTTTTTAGACTTTTATGCTCTCCAGTGGGCTGGGCTGAGAATGGTTCCTGCGGCTGTAACACAAACCTACAGAAATGAAGCACTAAAAGCTGTTTATATGACAAAAAAAAAGTCAGGGTCAGAGCAACAAACCCTGAACCTTTTATGTTGTTCTCATCATATCACACATGCACCATTAAGGTCGGAAAGCTTTTTTGCTGCATCCTGTTGCTAGCTGAAACACAGACGCATCCTGCCCCCCATGTAGAACCCCCACAGCCGGGTAGGTGTGCGAACGAGTGATTGAGTGAACGAGACGCCCACTGCTGCCCCTCTTGGCATCATCGTCTACATTCCTGCTGTCTCTGTTTCCAATTAGCCAGGCACAGTGCAATTGCAGTGGGACTGAGAGCCCAGGAGGCCCGAGTCGAAACTGTATTAACAGCATTATTACTGTAACATCCATTACAGTCCTAGCATTCTAGTATATAAATATTATTTCACAGTAAATAGAGACTAGTTGCTTAAAACTGGCATCACCTAAGGAACAAAATCAGTGCTATGAGTTCTACTCGGAGAACAAGAACAAACTAGATTAAGCAGTTGCCAAGATGATATTTTTATTACAGAAATTGTTTAACTATTAGCAGGATGTAAACTGATGTAAAAGAGTTCCTGGTTTAATACCAGTTCTATCACTCTTGAGCAGACCTCTTTTGGCAACAGAATTTGCTTTGCTTTCTGCTTTCAGTACTGAGTGTTTCATTCATAATTACAGAAAGGACGTACAGTTCTAATGTTTATGTGAGTAAAAGAGGTAAGGGACAGCCGCACGGCAGAAAAGCCACGCTATGTTATTCAATCGTGTACCTGCTCACACTAATGTGGATCTGTCCCTCAGAAAATAGACAGCATGCGGTAAAACACAACTTGGCTTGCTAGAAAACGAGCAGTGTGGCGTGATCTACACGTACCGTTAATAAGATATCAAAAACATTAGCTATTTGTGCACTGCCACCACACTATTTTTACCACAATATTTACTGTACTTTCGTGTACTGATGTTTATGCTGATTTGTTTCATTAAAGTTCAGTTTACTTGATACCCAACACTGAAATTTTTTCCCAAAATTTACAACATAACTTGCTTGATTTTAGTTTAAGGGGGGAAAAAAAGTCAATTTCCATCTAAATGGATGCTGGGAGCATCCAAAATTTTCAAAATACTGTGCTATAAAAGTTTCACCCCCATGTTTTATATAATGGCCTTGATCTGAGAGACAGGTCGGTGTACTATGTCTGCCAAACCGATGCACGCAATTCTGCTTTCAAATTAGGCCAAACTATGAAACCTTAGAAGTCAGCTATTCTTACGCTTTTGAATGAGGCAGACCAAATTCTCGAGAAGCCTCATCTAATCAGCCCTTTCAACTAGGACCACAGGTGTATACAGCATGTTGAATACTGTGATGTACTCTACATGGCCAAAGGTTTGTGGACACCAGACCATTACACCCACATGTGAGCCTTCCCCAATTCCCCCATTACTGGAACTAAGAGGCCCAAACATGCTCCAGCATCAAAGTGACCCCGTACACAAAGCCAGGCTCATGAAAACATGGTTTGCCAAGGTTTGTGTGGAAAAACTTGAGCAGCTTGCACAAAGCCCTGACATCACTCCTACAGAACACCTTTTGGAAGAACTTAAATGCTGACCGCGTACTAGACCAGTGATGCAGCAGACACATGAGGAAAAATTAAACGAGCGTGCCGTAGTTACGTTACGGATCGTTTTAGTTTAAACTGCGATAATGTTAATTGCAAACATTGTGATTGCGTTTTAAAACGTAATACAACAACGGGCACCATGACATATACCATTTGAAAAGGTGCATCCAGCAGCCTCCATGACAGGATATGAAATTTCACAACCAACAATAACTTCAGTTTTAGCTGGGTAAAAACTGGAGCGCAAAAGGCAGAAGGAATGATACACTGAATATTGTAGTAATTATATCTGATTATTAGGTAAGTCATTTTATCAAATGATCAAATCGATTCATTTTACAGTCGTACTAGCCTATTATTTAGAGTAAAAAAAACCTTTTCATTTGAGGGAGGAAGTTTGCGTTTTGAGTGGTATTTGCACACCCAGTCATCCAAGTGGCTATATGCCATTGCAGTAGACACGTCATGCGGTGTCAAGCAGGGCCGGATGATTACTCGAAAAGTAATCCAAACTGAAATTCAGAACCTGTAACCGATGTAATTTCGTTTTTGTTATCCTATTACTACTTTTCCTTTAAAAACATACTACCGTGTGTGTAGTCACGTGACTCCACCCCCTCCACTCAGCGGAATGGAAGCAACATGGAGGCGGACTCAAACACAGAGTCAACTGAGCAACAGGGGCAGCTTGTACCAAAGAAAAACACAGTGTCCATCGTTTGGACGTATTTTGGCTTCAGTAAAAAAGACACCGAACAAAATGACGTCAAATGTAAACATTGCAGAAAAAACGTTTCAGCAACCAAAGGTAATACCACCAATCTGTTTCAACACTTGGAGCGCAATCAAAAAAAGAGTGACAAGTGCCCAGGAACAAGTCCCTCCACAAAGCAGGTGTCAATAACACAAGCATTAAAAAAAAAAAATGTTACACAATATGAAAAGGATTTAAGTAGATAGAAAGGAATAACTGACACCATTTGTTACTACATGGCGAAAGATATGGCTCCCATAACTACAGTGGAGCTCAGTGGGTTTAAACACCTCGGTAAAACTCGACAGAAGATTGCCATTGAGACCATATTTTTCCCAAACTGTGCTCTCCAACATAAACAAAACATGTCGTAAAAAGATAGCTGCTGAACTGAAGTCTGCACTTTGCAGCCACATCTGATCTCTGCTCAAGTAGGACAATAGTTTATATAGTTTAATAGTTTGTGTTAAATAGATTAAAGTAGTTTAATAGTTTGTGTTTCCTTCAATTATTTTAAAATCACAAAGATAAGAAGTCCACACTTTCATTAGAAAAAATAAATATCCCACCTTTAATAGTTGAGCATAATTTACAGTACAAACCTTGTCACTAAACTATGAGCAGAAAAAAGCGCCAAAAAAGCCCCCCCAAATAATAATTAATTAATTCTAATCGAGGTAAAATGTTCAATTAATCGAGATTTTGATTTTAGGTCATATCATCCAGCCCTAGTATTAAGGTTAACGATTATTAATCGACTAATTGATGATTCATTTAAATGACGCTCGATCATGGGAATTTGTGTGAAATGGCATCCCTATACTAGACCTTCTCACCGGATATCAGCGATTAGCCTCACTAATACTCTTATAGCTGAATGAGCAAATCCCCACAGCCATGCTCCGAAATCTAGTGGAAAGCCTTTCCAGAAGAGTGGAGGTTATTACAACAGCAAAGGCAGGATGTTCAACAAGCACATACACGCATGATGGGTCAGAGTTCCTATATTATATCGTATAGTGCATCATGTATCATATCATTATTAACACATGCCTAACCTAATGTGACATACACCTTCATTTCATCATAAGGAACACCCAGTGCAGCCGTTGGCCCATTTGGAGGTGTGTCCTAATTATGGCAAATATGTGCTTTTGGCACACATTCCATAAAGAGCTACTCGCACTCAGTAGGACTTAGCAAAACTGCCTTCACAAGGACGCTGAAGAAGAAGAAGTACACTTCTCACACCACACCTTTAAGCCCCATTTCTGACACATTTTAGCAGCTCAATGCTAGACACATGACAGCTCTAAGACACGGGGCCAATGTGCGTGCCATGACGTAAGTCAGGAAGTGACCTACATGCCTGACCTCCAAAAAGAGGCTTTTCTCCAACTGGGTCACACCTAGCTCATTTCAAGTAATAATATTTTTCTTAGCATTTCATCAAATGTGAAAGGAAAGGTTTATTTATCGTTCCTCATTAGGTTTTTCCACAAACACCTAATAAAATCAGAGTTTGTCTGCTACTAAATGGATTTGGAACGGCTGTTACATAACACCATGTGTTTTAACTATATATCCACTGAGCCAAACAGAAGTCCAAATGCATTATGTAGATCAAAGTGCAAAGCATTCAATCATATTTATATACACAAACTACATAATGGTTTGGTTTTCCAATAGGCCTCATTCACCCTGGCCATTATAAACTGGCATCATGTTCTCCAGTCCCAAGCGGAAAGGATGTGTACACAGTGCACACACTGAACAGCTCCATATATCGATATCAGTATCAGTGCTCATGGAAAGTCCCCAAAGCAGAGCTATATACTTATTTATTATGCTGTAGGACAGGAGCTAGCAAGCACAAAGAAACAATTTGTAAAACATTACAGAGTATGATTTAAATAAAAGTTTAAATATGTGGCAGCCTAGGAAATCCCATCACACAGTGCGTGATCGTTCTTGTCTTTCTGTCAGCATGAAACACATCTAAAGCACAGAGGTGACCGTGTCTGGGGTTCTGATGGCTGTTTAACGTATTAATTCATCAATGTAATTCATCAAACAACAATCAAATGTTTCAACTTCCACTGGAATTCACAAGTATGTTCATTATTTGTAAAGACACAACTGCTACAACTGCCTTTAATTAATGGTTCAGCAGGTTTAAAATACCTGTACACACAAGTGTTCCCTGTTTGTCGAGTGACATGAACGCACTTATGCATTACTGGCAAGTTAGCCTAGTCTAATTATTTTGGCAATCAAAGGATGATGCTTGATGATG